>NC_133534.1:219724856-219884693 GCF_048544455.1 Silene latifolia
AACCATTTCTCCTTTTTCATTAGTCTTTGTGAGTCGTTGTGTTAAACAATTGTACTTGTTTATTAGTCCACGTGACTCATTGTGTGAACCATTTGTCCTTGTTCATTAGTCCTTGTGACTCGTTATGTAAACCATTTATCCTTGTTCATTAGTCCTTGTGAGTCGTTGTGTTAAACAATTGTACTTGTTCATTAGTCCATGTGACTCATTGTGTGAACCATTTGTCCTTATTCATTAGTCCGTGTGACTTGTTCTGTAAACCATTTGTCTTTGTTTATTAGTCTTCGTAACTCGTTGTGTTAAACAATTGTACTTGTTCATTAGTCCATATGACTCGTTGTGTGAACCATTTGTCCTTGTTCATTAGCCCTTGTGACTCGTTTTGTGAACCAATTATCCTTGTTTCTTAGTAAACGTGACTCGTTGAGTGTATCATTGTCCTTGTTCATTAGGCCTTGTGACTCGTTGTGTTAAACAATTGTACTTGTTCATTAGCCCATGTGACTCGCTGTGTGAACCATTTGTCCTTGGTCATTAGTCCTTGTGTAAACCATTTGTTCTTGTTCATTAATCCATGTGACTCGTTGTGTTAAGAAAATTGTACTAACAATTGTACTTGTTTGTTAGTCCTTGTGGCTCGTTGTGTGAACCATTTGTCCTTGTTCATTAATCCTTGTGGCTCGTTGTGTTAAACAATTGTACTAGTTCGTTAGTCTATGTGACTCGTTGTGTGAACCATTTGTCCTTGTTCATTAGTCCTTGTGGCTCGTTGTGTAAACCATTTGTCCTTGTTCATTAGTCCTTGTGACTCATTGTGTTAAAACAATTATACTTGTTCATTAGTCCATGTGACTCGTTGTGTTTAACCATTTGTCCTAGTTCATTAGTCCTTGTGCGTCGTTGTGTTAAACAATTGTACTTGTTCATTAGTCCATGTGACTCGTTGTGTGAACCATTTGTCCTTGTTCATTAGTCCTTGTGACTTGTTATATAAACAATTTATCCTTGTTCATTAGTCCTTGTGAGTCGTTGTGTTAAACAATTGTACTTGTTTATTAGTCCATGTGACTCGTTGTATGAACCATTTGTCCTTGTTCGTTAGTCTTTGTGACTCGTTGTGCGAACCATTTGTCCTTGTTCATTAATCCATGGCTTAAAACAATTATACTTGCTCATTAGCCCTTGTGACTCGTTGTGTGAACCATTTGTCCTTGTTTATATTAATGTGACTCGTTGTGTGAACCATTTGTCCTTGTTCATTAGTCTTTGTGACTCGTTGTGTTAAACAATTATACTTGTTTACTAGTCCACGTGACTCGTTGTGTGAACCATTTGTCCTTGTTCATTAGTCCTTGTGACTCGTTATGTAAACTATTTATCCTTGTTCATTAGTCCTTGTGAGTCATTGTGTTAAACAATTGTACTTGTTCATTAGTCCATGTGACTCGTTGTGTGAACCATTTGTCCTTGTTCATTAGTCCTTGTGACTCGTTGATACGTTAGCGGAAGCGTTAAATATTTTATGGTTTCCACAAAGTGGAAATATATAAATAAAGCACTTTTTTTTGTGGGTTTTATATTTATAATTAAATAGAAAATAAAAATTAAAGATATGATTGCACAAATTCGACCTTGAATTTATACAAAATGGGGTGCTTAATATTAGACGACCTTGCCTAATAATTAAACGATTGATTTCACCAACCGCAGCTAGAAAATCAATATAGAATTGAATTACTTCTCAACTCTTGTATTAAAATTCAACGAGAACTTCAATGTGTAATTTGTATTAAAAATTTGATGATTATAATCAATTACAACATCACTTATTTATAGTGATTTAAGAAATGAATGTACGTAAACATGAAAACGTACAACACTTATTACATTTAACATATGTAATTTATTTATCTCAAATAAACTTGCGAGATTACTAAAACTTCATGAGTTACCACAATTAACTCAATTGAATAAGCCTTCTGTTTTCATCCAACTTGAAATGCGTTGCATTGAGATAACTCTGCATTTTAAGTTTTGTAAACTCCCATACTTAAATTACTAAAGAAACTCCCTACTTTATTTAATATGTCAACAATATGTTGAGAAGATAAGGAGTTTTTCAATCACTTCCATTAAGCGATTGGTCCATTAAAATAATCTTCATTAATCAACGCAACATGACTTAGACTTGAATTCACCCCAAATGAATAAGTCCAATTTGTAGTACTTAAAAGAACTTCTTTGTCATTTACATCAAATAATAATTGATCACTTACTCCCGTATCATCCTCTCCCTCTTGAAAAGGAATTAACCTCAATTCTGCAAGACCGTCATCATCTAAGTAAGGAGATAAATCACCAACATTGAATGTAGCATGAACACCGTAATCACCTGGTAACTCTAACTTGTAAGCATTATCATTCACACGCTCAATAATTTTATATGGACCTTCTGCTCGAGGCATTAACTTGTTTTTCCTTTTACTTGGAAATCTTTCATTTCTAAGATGTAACCAAACCAAATCACCATTATCGAACACTTTGGGCTTCCGGTGCTTGTTAGCTTTTCTCTTGTATGTTTCATTAACAACCTCAATTCTCTTGCGGACTTGTTCATGTAACTCCATCATAGACTTTAGTTTTGCCTCCTCAAAGATCCTTGTGAATTATTTCATCTTTTGGCAAAGGAATTAAATCAAGTGGTAAATATGGATTAATACCATAAACAACTTCAAATGGAGAATGCTTAGTAGCAAATGTAGGTGACCTGTTATAAGCAAACTCAGCATGAGCTAACTTTAAATCCCAATCCCTTTGTGTTTTACTCACCAAACCTCGAAGCAAAGTACCCAAAATTCGGTTAGTAACTTCAGTTTGCCCATCCGTTTGCGGGTGGTGTGAAGTACTAAATAATAACTTGGTACCCAACTTTCTCCATAGAGTATTCCAAAAATAGCTCAAAAACTTAGAGTCTCGATCAGAAACAATGGTTTTAGGTATCCCATGTAAACGAACTATCTCGCGAAAATACAAATCAGCAACATATGAGGCATCATCAGTTTTATGGCAAGCTATGAAATGAGCCATTTTAGAAAATTGATCGACAACCACCATAATTGCATCCTTCCCTCTTGGTGTCCTAGGGAGAGCAACAATGAAATCCATCGAAATATCTTCCCATGGATGCTTTGGAATAGGCAATGGCAAATACTCTCCATGTGTGAATTTGCTCTTAGCCATTTGACATGTAACACATTTAGCAATTAAACTTTGAACATCTCCCTGCATTTTCGGCCAATAAAAATGTTCATGTAAAATATCAAGTGTTTTAGAAACACCAAAGTGACCTGCAACACCTCCTCCATGAGCTTCTCGTACTAATAACTCACGAACTGGACATTTAGGAACACACAAGCGGTTCCTTTTAAAAAGAAAATCATCTTGTAGTGAGTAGTCTTTCAGAACACCATGTTTACATGTAGAAACAATATCAGCAAAATCCACGTCGTTCTTGTAGTAAGCTTTTAACATCTCAAATCCAAGAAGTCTCACATTAAGTGTAGTCGGAGCGTATAACGCCTAGACAATGCATCGCAATGACGACATTACTTTTACCATCCTTATATTTTGATGAAAAATTAAAGGACTGCAAAAATTCAACCCACTTAGCATGGCGTGAGTTAAGCTTGTGTTGGCCATTTATATGTTTCAATGCTTCATGATCAGAATGTAACACAAAATGATTAGGCCTCAAATAATGACTCCAATGATCAAGAGCTCTCACAATTGCATAAAATTCCTTATCATACGTCGAATAATTGCATCTTGCTCCACCAAGTTTTTCAGAAAAGTAAGCAATTGGGCGTCCACCTTGAAGCAAAACAGCTCCAATACCCACTCCACTAGCGTCACATTCAACTTCAAATGGATTAGAAAAATCAGGTAATGCTAAGATAGGTGTTTCACATAACTTTCGCTTTACCTCACCAAATGCGCGTTGAGCTTGGTCATTCCATCCAAATGATCCTTTCTTTAAACATTCAGTTATAGGACTCATAATAGTGCTGAAATTGCGAATAAATCGACGATAAAAAGAAGCTAAACCATGAAATGATCTTACTTCTGTCACATTTGTTGGTGTAGACCATGAACGAATAGCTTCAACTTTTGATTGGTCAACGGCAACTCCATCTTTCGATACCACATATCCAAGAAACACAACACTAGGCACCATAAAACTACATTTCTCCAACTTGGCATATAATTTTTGCTTCCTTAAGACTTCAAACACTTGATGCAAATGGTTCAAGTGTTCTTCCGTATTTTTGCTGTACACAAGGATATCATCAAGGTAAACCACAACAAATTTACCAATGAAAGATCTCAATACCTCATTCATCAATCGCATAAATGTGCTAGGTGCGTTAATAAGCCCAAATGGCATAACCAACCACTCATATAAACCCTGCTTTGTCTTAAATGCGGTTTTCCATTCATCTCCTTCACGCATTCTGATTTGGTGATAGCCACTACGCAAATCAATCTTGGAAAATATAACTGACCCATGTAATTCATCAAGCATATCATCCAAACGAGGAATAGGAAAACGATATTTGATAGTAATATTGTTGACAGCTCTACTATCAATACACATACGCCACGTACCGTCTTTCTTTGGAACAAGAAGTGCAGGTACTGCACACGGACTTAAACTTTCTCGCACATAACCACGCTCCATAAGCTCCTCAATTTGCCTTTGTAACTCCTTTGTCTCATCAGGATTGCATCTATAAGGTGCTTTGTTAGGTAATGCAGCACCGGGAATCAAATCAATTTGATGCTCAATTCCTCTCATTGGTGGAAGGCCTGGTGGTAGATCCTCCGGAAATACATCATGAAATTCCTCCATCAGGGGTTGGAGTAAAGGTTGAACCTCCAAAGAACTATTTTTTTCATTTTCTCCCTCTTTGACAAAAATAGCGAAAACTTGACCTCCTTTATTCAATTCCCTGTCAAAATCTTTAGCACTTGCAATTGTTATTAAGCCTGGTTTTTTACTCTTACTCATAGTGGTTCTTATGTCCTTAGGAGACATAGGTTTCAATTCAATTTTCTTACCACCAACCAATAAGGAATACACATTAGAGCGTCCCCTGTGAGTGACATCACGGTCAGATTGCCAAGGACGACCTAATAAGAGATGACAAGCATCCATAGGCACCACATCACACAATATTTCATCTTCGTAAGAACCCATAGCAAAATTCACAAGAGTTTGTTTTGTTACTTTTACCTCATTACCATCATTCAACCAATGAAGTTTATAAGGTTTAGGATGATTATGAGTGTTCAAAGATAGCTTGTTCACCATTTCAGTTGAAGCAACATTTGTGCAGCTTCCCCCATCAATTATCACATTACACCATTTACCTTTTACAAGACATCGAGTGTGAAAAAGTTGTTCCCTTTGTTCAGTATCAATAGGTTCAAGTTTGGCATGTAAAGAGCGTCGAATTACTAAAGACTCCCCTCCAATAGGAGCCTCAAATCCCTCAGTTTCAATTTCCTCATTTGTTTCAACTTCTTCTTCCTTTTCAATTGCATCACATAAAGTAACAATACGTTTGTTTGGGCACTCGCTTTGATAGTGACCAAAGCCTTGACATTTAAAACAACGAATTTTACTCAAGTCACGCTCTTTACCTTTTGCATGTGAACTACCAGCTTCTGGTTTGGGTGGTAATTGAGGTTTAGAACTCGAGCCAGAACCTCCAAATTTTGACATACCTTCATTCTTACTCCAAGTTGTGCTTTTAGTACCAAATGAAGCGGTACGAGCAGTCTTTTGTTGTTTCTCAACTTTAAGAGATAATGAACATAGATCATCAAAAGAAACATATGGATACATATCGACTACATTTGCAATAGGTCGATTTAAGCCTCTCATAAATCGTGCCATCTTTTGTTCTTCTAGTTCATTCACATCACACATCATAGTAACTTTCTCAAATTCAGAAATGTATTCATGCACACTTAAAGATCCTTGAACCAAATCAGCGGCCCTTCGATAAAGATCTTGTTTGTAATTTTTTGGAACATACCTTTTACGCAATTTGCGTTTCAAGGTCATCCAAGAATTTATCTTTTCTTTGTTTTCACGTGCTCTTTGAATTTTTAAATTTTCATACCAAAGTGATGCATTTCTCACAAGCTTTAAGATAACATACTTGCAGCATTTTTCATCGTTGAGATCTTTAAATTCAAATATACGTTCAATCTTACGTTCCCACTCCAAATAATTTTCCGGATCTGTTCCTCCATTGAATTCTGGCAATTCATTTACTTTGAGATCATCGACATTGCGCCTTGGTTCTTCGTAATTTCGCGGAGGTGATTTACTACTACGATCCTTGAGGACCAAGTCTCGTAATTCTTCTAAAACTGTAGCTTGCGAATGGAAGTTTTCAAGAAGGACAGCAATCTCCCTATCACGCCTTGCATTTGCATCTTCGTCACCGTTCACCATTATCACTTGGTTAGGAAATCAAGAGCCGAAGCTCTGATACCAGATGATACGTTAGCGGAAGCGTTAAATATTTTATGGTTTCCACAAAGTGGAAATATATAAATAAAGCACTTTTTTTTGTGGGTTTTATATTTATAATTAAATAGAAAATAAAAATTAAAGATATGATTGCACAAATTCGACCTTGAATTTATACAAAATGGGGTGCTTAATATTAGACGACCTTGCCTAATAATTAAACGATTGATTTCACCAACCGCAGCTAGAAAATCAAAATAGAATTGAATTACTTCTCAATTCTTGTATTAAAATTCAACGAGAACTTCAATGTGTAATTTGTATTAAAAATTTGATGATTATAATCAATTACAACATCACTTATTTATAGTGATTTAAGAAATGAATGTACGTAAACATGAAAACGTACAACACTTATTACATTTAACATATGTAATTTATTTATCTCAAATAAACTTGCGAGATTACTAAAACTTCATGAGTTACCACAATTAACTCAATTGAATAAGCCTTCTGTTTTCATCCAACTTGAAATGCGTTGCATTGAGATAACTCTGCATTTTAAGTTTTGTAAACTCCCATACTTAAATTACTAAAGAAACTCCCTACTTTATTTAATATGTCAACAATATGTTGAGAAGATAAGGAGTTTTTCAATCACTTCCATTAAGCGATTGGTCCATTAAAATAATCTTCATTAATCAACGCAACATGACTTAGACTTGAATTCACCCCAAATGAATAAGTCCAATTTGTAGTACTTAAAAGAACTTCTTTGTCATTTACGTCAAATAATAATTGATCACTTACTCCCGTATCACTCGTTGTGTAAACCATTTATCCTTGTTCATTAATCCTTGTGACTCGTTGTGTTAAAACAATTGTACTTGTTCATTAGTCCATGTGACTCGTTTTGTGAACCATTTGTCCTTGTTTATTAGTCCTTGTGACTCGTTGTGTTAAATAATTGTACTTGTTCATTAGTCCATGTGACTCGTTGTGTGAACCATTTGTCCTTGTTCATTAGTACTTGTGACTCGTTGTATAAACAATTTATCCTTGTTCGAGTCCTTGTCAGTCGTTGTGTTATGCAATTGTACTTGTTCATTAGTCCATATGACTCGTTGTATGAACCATTTGTCCTTGTTCGTTAGTCCTTGTGACTCGTTATGTGAACCATTTGTCCTTGTTTATTAATAAATGTGACTCGTTGTGTGAACCATTTGTCCTTGTTCATTAGTCCTTGTGAGTCATTGTGTTAAACAATTGTAATTGTTTATTAGTCCACGTGACTCGTTGGTGAACCATTTGTCCTTGTTCATTAGTCCTTGTGACTCATTATGTAAACCATTTATCCTTGTTCATTAGTCCTTGTGAGTCGTTGTGTTAAACAATTGTACTTGTTCATTAGTCCATGTGACTTGTTGTGTAAACCATTTGTCCTTGTTCATTAGTCCTTGTGACTTGTTGTGTAAACCATTTATCCTTATTCATTAATCCTTGTGACTGGTTGTGTTAAAATAATTGTACTTGTTCATTAGTCCATGTGACTCGTTGTGTGAACCCTTTGTTCTTGTTCATTAGCCCTTGTGACTCGTTGTGTTAAACAATTGTACTTGTTCCTTAGTCCATATGACTAAGTGTGAACCATTTGTCTTTATTCATTAGTCCTTGTGGCTCGTTATGTAAACCATTTATCCTTGTTCATTAGTCCTTGTGAGTCGTTGTGTTAAACAATTGTACTTGTTCATTAGTCCATGTGAATCGTTGTGTGAAGTGTGAACCATTTGTCCTTGTTCATTCGTCCTTGTGACTCGTTGTGTAAACCATTTATCCTTGTTCATTAATCCTTGTGACTGTGTCAAAATAATTGAACTTGTTCATTAGTCCATGTGACTCGTTGTATGAAACAATTTTTCCTTGTTCGTTAGTCCTTGTGACTCGTTGTGCGAACCATTTGTCCTTGTTCATTAATCCTTGGGTTAAAACAATTGTACTTGCTCATTTGTCCATGTGACTCGTTGTGTGAACCATTTGTCGTTGTTCATTAGCCCTTGTGACTCGTTGTGTGAACCATTTGTCCTTGTTTATATTAATGTAACTCGTTGTGTGAACCATTTGTCCTTGTTCATAAGTCCTTGTGACTCGTTGTGTTAAACAATTGTACTTGTTTATTAGTCCACGTGACCCGTTGTGTGAACCAATTGTCCTTGTTTATTAGTCCTTGTGACTCGTTGTGTAAACCATTTATCCTTGTTCATTAATCCTTGTGACTCGTTGTGTTAAAACAATTGTACTTGTTCATTAGTACATGTGACTCGTTGTGTGACCCATTTGTCCTTGTTCATTAGTCCTTGTGACTCTTTGTGTTAAACAATTGTACTTGTTCATTAGACCATGTGACTCGTTGTGTGAACCATTTGTCCTTTTTCATTAGTACTTGTGACTCGTTGTATAAACAATTTATCCTTGTTCATTAGTCCTTGTGAGTCGTTGTGTTAAGCAATTGTACTTGTTCATTAGTCCATGTGACTCGTTGTATGAACCATTTGTCCTTGTTCGTTAGTCCTTGTGACTCGTTATGTGAACCATTTGTCCTTGTTTATTAATAAATGTGACTCTTGTGTGAACCATTTGTCCTTGTTCATTAGTCCTTGTGAGTCATTGTGTTAAACAATTGTACTTGTTTATTAGTCCATGTGACTCGTTGGTGAACCATTTGTCCTTGTTCATTAGTCCTTGTGACTCGTTATAAAAACCATTTATCCTTGTTCATTAGTCCTTGTGAGTCGTTGTGTTAAACAATTGTACTTGTTCATTAGTCCATGTGACTGGTTGTGTGAACCATTTGTCCTTGTTCATTAGTCCTTGTGACTTGTTGTGTTCATTAATCCTTGTGACTCGTTGTGTTAAAATAATTGTACTTGTTCATTAGTCCATGTGACTCGTTGTGTGAACCCTTTGTTCTTGTTCATTAGCCCTTGTGACTCGTTGTGTTAAACAATTGTACTTGTTCCTTAGTTCATATGACTAAGTGTGAACCATTTGTCTTTGTTCATTAGTCCTTGTGGCTCGTTATGTAAACAATTTATCCTTGCTCATTAATCCTTGTGACTCGTTGTGTTAAAATAATTGTACTTGTTCATTAGTCCATGTGACTCGTTGTGTGAACCCTTTGTTCTTGTTCATTAGCCCTTGTGACTCGTTGTGTTAAACAATTGTACTTGTTCCTTAGTCCATATGACTAAGTGTGAACCATTTGTCTTTGTTCATTAGTCCTTGTGGCTCGTTATGTAAACCATTTATCCTTGTTAATTAGTCCTTGTGAGTCGTTGTGTTAAACAATTGTACTTGTTCATTAGTCTATGTGACTCGTTGTGTGAACAATTTGTCCTTGTTCATTAGTCCTTGTGACTCGTTGTGTAAACCATTATTCCTTGTTCATTAATCCTTGTGACTCTGTGTTAAAACAATTGTACTTGTTCATTAGTCCATGTGACTCGTTGTATGAAACAATTTTTCCTTGTTCGTTAGTCCTTGTGACTCGTTGTGCGAACCATTTGTCCTTGTTCATTAATCCTTGTGACTCGTTGTGTTAAAACAATTGTACTTGTTCATTAGTCCATGTGACTCGTTGTGTGAACCATTTGCCCTTGTTCATTAGTCCTTGTGACTCGTTGTGTTAACCAATTGTAATTGTTCATTAGTCCATGTGACTCCTTGTGTGAACCATTTGTCCTTGTTCATTAGTACTTGTGAGTCGTTTTATAAACAATTTATCCTTGTTCATTAGTCCTTGTGAGTCGTTGTGTTAAGCAATTGTACTTGTTCATTAGTCCATGTGACTCGTTGTATGAACCATTTGTCATTGTTCGTTAGTCCTTGTGACTCGTTGTGCGAACCATTTGTCCTTGTTTATTAATAAATGTGACTCGTTGTGTGAAACATTTCTCCTTGTTCATTAGTCCTCGTGAGTCGTTGTGTTAAACAATTTTACTTGTTTATTAGTCCACGTGACTCGTTGTGTGAACCATTTGTCCTTGTTCATTAGTCCTTTTGACTTGTTATGTAAACCATTTATCCTTGTTCATTAGTCCTAGTGAGTCATTGTGTTAAACAATTGTACTTGTTCATTAGTCCATGTGACTTATTGTGTGAACCATTTGTCCTTGTTCATTAGTCCTTGTGACTTGTTGTGTAAACCATTTATCCTTGTTCTAATATCCTTGTGACTCGTTGTGTTAAAACAATTGTACGTGTTCATTAGTCCATGTGACTCGTTGTGTTAAAAAATTGTACTTGTTCATTAGTCCATGTGACTCGTTGTGTGAACCATTTTGTCCTTGTTCATTAGTACTTGTGACTCGTTGTATAAACAATTTATCCTTGTTCATTAGTCCTTGTGAGTCGTTGTGTTAAGCAATTGTACTTGTTCATTAGTCCATGTGACTCGTTGTGTGAACCATTTCTCCTTGTTCATTAGTCTTTGTGAGTCGTTGTGTTAAATAATTGTACTTGTTTATTAGTCCACGTGACTCGTTGTGTGAACAATTTGTCCTTGTTCATTAGTCCTTTTGACTCGTTATGTAAACCATTTATCCTTGTTCATTAGTCCTAGTGAGTCATTGTGTTAAACAATTGTAATTGTTCATTAGTCCATGTGACTCGTTGTGTGAACCATTTGTCCTTGTTCATTAGTACTTGTGAGTCGTTGTCCGAAACAATTTTTCCTTGTTCGTTAGTCCTTGTGACTCGTTGTGCGAACCATTTGTCCTTGTTCATTAATCCTTGGGTTAAAACAATTGTACTCGCTCATTAGTCCATGTGACTCGTTGTGTGAACCATTTGTCGTTGTTCATTAGACCTTGTGACTCGTTGTGTGAACCATTTGTCCTTGTTCATAAGTCCTTGTGACTCGTTGTGTTAAACAATTGTACTTGTTTATTAGTCCACGTGACTCGTTGTGTGAACCATATGTCCTTGTTCATTAGTCCTTTTGACTCGTTATGTAAACCATTTATCCTTGTTCATTAGTCCTGGTGAGTCATTGTGTTAAACAATTGTAATTGTTCATTAGTCCATGTGACTCGTTGTGTGAACCATTTGTCCTTGTTCATTAGTACTTGTGAGTCGTTGTATGAAACAATTTTTCCTTGTTCGTTAGTCCTTGTGACTCGTTGTGCGAACCATTTGTCCTTGTTCATTAATCCTTGGGTTAAAACAATTGTACTCGCTCATTAGTCCATGTGACTCGTTGTGTGAACCATTTGTCGTTGTTCATTAGACCTTGTCACTCGTTGTGTGAACCATTTGTCCTTGTTCATAAGTCCTTGTGACTCGTTGTGTTAAACAATTGTACTTGTTTATTAGTCCACGTGACTCGTTGTGTGAACCATATGTCCTTGTTCATTAGTCCTTTTGACTCGTTATGTAAACCATTTATCCTTGTTCATTAGTCCTAGTGAGTCATTATGTTAAACAATTGTACTTGTTCATTAGTCCATGTGACTCGTTGTGTGAACCATTTGTCCTTGTTCATTAGTCCTTGTGACTCGTTGTGTAAACCATTTATCCTTGTTCATTAATCCTGATGACTCGTTGTGTTAAAACAATTGTACTTGTTCATTAGTCCATGTGACTCGTTGTGTGAACCATTTGTCCTTGTTCATTAGTCCTTGTGACTCGTTGTGTTAAACAATTGTAATTGTTCATTAGTCCATGTGACTCGTTGTGTGAACCATTTGTCCTTGTTCATTAGTACTTGTGAGTCGTTGTATAAACAATTTATCCTTGTTCATTAGTCCTTGTGAGTCGTTGTGTTAAGCAATTGTACTTGTTCATTAGTCCATGTGACTCGTTGTATGAACCATTTGTCATTGTTCGTTAGTCCTTGTGACTCGTTGTGCGAACCATTTGTCCTTGTTTATTAATAAATGTGACTTGTTGTGTGAACCATTTCTCCTTGTTCATTAGTCCTTGTGAGTCGTTGTGTTAAACAATTGTACTTGTTTATTAGTCCACGTGACTCGTTGTGTGAACCATTTGTCCTTGTTCATTAGTCCTTTTGACTTGTTATGTAAACCATTTATCCTTGTTCATTAGTCCTAGTGAGTCATTGTGTTAAACAATTGTACTTGTTCAGTAATCCATGTGACTCGTTGTGTGAACCATTTGTCCTTGTTCATTAGTCCTTGTGACTCGTTGATACGTTAGCGGAAGCGTTAAATATTTTATGGTTTCCACAAAGTGGAAATATATAAATAAAGCACTTTTTTTTGTGGGTTTTATATTTATAATTAAATAGAAAATAAAAATTAAAGATATGATTGCACAAATTCGACCTTGAATTTATACAAAATGGGGTGCTTAATATTAGACGACCTTGCCTAATAATTAAACGATTGATTTCACCAACCGCAGCTAGAAAATCAAAATAGAATTGAATTACTTCTCAATTCTTGTATTAAAATTCAACGAGAACTTCAATGTGTAATTTGTATTAAAAATTTGATGATTATAATCAATTACAACATCACTTATTTATAGTGATTTAAGAAATGAATGTACGTAAACATGAAAACGTACAACACTTATTACATTTAACATATGTAATTTATTTATCTCAAATAAACTTGCGAGATTACTAAAACTTCATGAGTTACCACAATTAACTCAATTGAATAAGCCTTCTGTTTTCATCCAACTTGAAATGCGTTGCATTGAGATAACTCTGCATTTTAAGTTTTGTAAACTCCCATACTTAAATTACTAAAGAAACTCCCTACTTTATTTAATATGTCAACAATATGTTGAGAAGATAAGGAGTTTTTCAATCACTTCCATTAAGCGATTGGTCCATTAAAATAATCTTCATTAATCAACGCAACATGACTTAGACTTGAATTCACCCCAAATGAATAAGTCCAATTTGTAGTACTTAAAAGAACTTCTTTGTCATTTACGTCAAATAATAATTGATCACTTACTCCCGTATCACTCGTTGTGTAAACCATTTATCCTTGTTCATTAATCCTTGTGACTCGTTGTGTTAAAACAATTGTACTTGTTCATTAGTCCATGTGACTCGTTTTGTGAACCATTTGTCCTTGTTTATTAGTCCTTGTGACTCGTTGTGTTAAATAATTGTACTTGTTCATTAGTCCATGTGACTCGTTGTGTGAACCATTTGTCCTTGTTCATTAGTACTTGTGACTCGTTGTATAAACAATTTATCCTTGTTCGAGTCCTTGTCAGTCGTTGTGTTATGCAATTGTACTTGTTCATTAGTCCATATGACTCGTTGTATGAACCATTTGTCCTTGTTCGTTAGTCCTTGTGACTCGTTATGTGAACCATTTGTCCTTGTTTATTAATAAATGTGACTCGTTGTGTGAACCATTTGTCCTTGTTCATTAGTCCTTGTGAGTCATTGTGTTAAACAATTGTAATTGTTTATTAGTCCACGTGACTCGTTGGTGAACCATTTGTCCTTGTTCATTAGTCCTTGTGACTCATTATGTAAACCATTTATCCTTGTTCATTAGTCCTTGTGAGTCGTTGTGTTAAACAATTGTACTTGTTCATTAGTCCATGTGACTGGTTGTGTAAACCATTTGTCCTTGTTCATTAGTCCTTGTGACTTGTTGTGTAAACCATTTATCCTTATTCATTAATCCTTGTGACTGGTTGTGTTAAAATAATTGTACTTGTTCATTAGTCCATGTGACTCGTTGTGTGAACCCTTTGTTCTTGTTCATTAGCCCTTGTGACTCGTTGTGTTAAACAATTGTACTTGTTCCTTAGTCCATATGACTAAGTGTGAACCATTTGTCTTTATTCATTAGTCCTTGTGGCTCGTTATGTAAACCATTTATCCTTGTTCATTAGTCCTTGTGAGTCGTTGTGTTAAACAATTGTACTTGTTCATTAGTCCATGTGAATCGTTGTGTGAAGTGTGAACCATTTGTCCTTGTTCATTCGTCCTTGTGACTCGTTGTGTAAACCATTTATCCTTGTTCATTAATCCTTGTGACTGTGTCAAAATAATTGAACTTGTTCATTAGTCCATGTGACTCGTTGTATGAAACAATTTTTCCTTGTTCGTTAGTCCTTGTGACTCGTTGTGCGAACCATTTGTCCTTGTTCATTAATCCTTGGGTTAAAACAATTGTACTTGCTCATTTGTCCATGTGACTCGTTGTGTGAACCATTTGTCGTTGTTCATTAGCCCTTGTGACTCGTTGTGTGAACCATTTGTCCTTGTTTATATTAATGTAACTCGTTGTGTGAACCATTTGTCCTTGTTCATAAGTCCTTGTGACTCGTTGTGTTAAACAATTGTACTTGTTTATTAGTCCACGTGACCCGTTGTGTGAACCAATTGTCCTTGTTTATTAGTCCTTGTGACTCGTTGTGTAAACCATTTATCCTTGTTCATTAATCCTTGTGACTCGTTGTGTTAAAACAATTGTACTTGTTCATTAGTACATGTGACTCGTTGTGTGACGCATTTGTCCTTGTTCATTAGTCCTTGTGACTCTTTGTGTTAAACAATTGTACTTGTTCATTAGACCATGTGACTCGTTGTGTGAACCATTTGTCCTTTTTCATTAGTACTTGTGACTCGTTGTATAAACAATTTATCCTTGTTCATTAGTCCTTGTGAGTCGTTGTGTTAAGCAATTGTACTTGTTCATTAGTCCATGTGACTCGTTGTATGAACCATTTGTCCTTGTTCGTTAGTCCTTGTGACTCGTTATGTGAACCATTTGTCCTTGTTTATTAATAAATGTGACTCTTGTGTGAACCATTTGTCCTTGTTCATTAGTCCTTGTGAGTCATTGTGTTAAACAATTGTACTTGTTTATTAGTCCATGTGACTCGTTGGTGAACCATTTGTCCTTGTTCATTAGTCCTTGTGACTCGTTATAAAAACCATTTATCCTTGTTCATTAGTCCTTGTGAGTCGTTGTGTTAAACAATTGTACTTGTTCATTAGTCCATGTGACTGGTTGTGTGAACCATTTGTCCTTGTTCATTAGTCCTTGTGACTTGTTGTGTAAACCATTTATCCTTGTTCATTAATCCTTGTGACTCATTGTGTTAAAATAATTGTACTTGTTCATTAGTCCATGTGACTCGTTGTGTGAACCCTTTGTTCTTGTTCATTAGCCCTTGTGACTCGTTGTGTTAAACAATTGTACTTGTTCCTTAGTCCATATGACTAAGTGTGAACCATTTGTCTTTATTCATTAGTCCTTGTGGCTCGTTATGTAAACCATTTATCCTTGTTCATTAGTCCTTGTGAGTCGTTGTGTTAAACAATTGTACTTGTTCATTAGTCCATGTGAATCGTTGTGTGAAGTGTGAACCATTTGTCCTTGTTCATTCGTCCTTGTGACTCGTTGTGTAAACCATTTATCCTTGTTCATTAATCCTTGTGACTGTGTCAAAATAATTGAACTTGTTCATTAGTCCATGTGACTCGTTGTATGAAACAATTTTTCCTTGTTCGTTAGTCCTTGTGACTCGTTGTGCGAACCATTTGTCCTTGTTCATTAATCCTTGGGTTAAAACAATTGTACTTGCTCATTTGTCCATGTGACTCGTTGTGTGAACCATTTGTCGTTGTTCATTAGCCCTTGTGACTCGTTGTGTGAACCATTTGTCCTTGTTTATATTAATGTAACTCGTTGTGTGAACCATTTGTCCTTGTTCATAAGTCCTTGTGACTCGTTGTGTTAAACAATTGTACTTGTTTATTAGTCCACGTGACCCGTTGTGTGAACCAATTGTCCTTGTTTATTAGTCCTTGTGACTCGTTGTGTAAACCATTTATCCTTGTTCATTAATCCTTGTGACTCGTTGTGTTAAAACAATTGTACTTGTTCATTAGTACATGTGACTCGTTGTGTGACGCATTTGTCCTTGTTCATTAGTCCTTGTGACTCTTTGTGTTAAACAATTGTACTTGTTCATTAGACCATGTGACTCGTTGTGTGAACCATTTGTCCTTTTTCATTAGTACTTGTGACTCGTTGTATAAACAATTTATCCTTGTTCATTAGTCCTTGTGAGTCGTTGTGTTAAGCAATTGTACTTGTTCATTAGTCCATGTGACTCGTTGTATGAACCATTTGTCCTTGTTCGTTAGTCCTTGTGACTCGTTATGTGAACCATTTGTCCTTGTTTATTAATAAATGTGACTCTTGTGTGAACCATTTGTCCTTGTTCATTAGTCCTTGTGAGTCATTGTGTTAAACAATTGTACTTGTTTATTAGTCCATGTGACTCGTTGGTGAACCATTTGTCCTTGTTCATTAGTCCTTGTGACTCGTTATAAAAACCATTTATCCTTGTTCATTAGTCCTTGTGAGTCGTTGTGTTAAACAATTGTACTTGTTCATTAGTCCATGTGACTGGTTGTGTGAACCATTTGTCCTTGTTCATTAGTCCTTGTGACTTGTTGTGTTCATTAATCCTTGTGACTCGTTGTGTTAAAATAATTGTACTTGTTCATTAGTCCATGTGACTCGTTGTGTGAACCCTTTGTTCTTGTTCATTAGCCCTTGTGACTCGTTGTGTTAAACAATTGTACTTGTTCCTTAGTTCATATGACTAAGTGTGAACCATTTGTCTTTGTTCATTAGTCCTTGTGGCTCGTTATGTAAACAATTTATCCTTGCTCATTAATCCTTGTGACTCGTTGTGTTAAAATAATTGTACTTGTTCATTAGTCCATGTGACTCGTTGTGTGAACCCTTTGTTCTTGTTCATTAGCCCTTGTGACTCGTTGTGTTAAACAATTGTACTTGTTCCTTAGTCCATATGACTAAGTGTGAACCATTTGTCTTTGTTCATTAGTCCTTGTGGCTCGTTATGTAAACCATTTATCCTTGTTAATTAGTCCTTGTGAGTCGTTGTGTTAAACAATTGTACTTGTTCATTAGTCTATGTGACTCGTTGTGTGAACAATTTGTCCTTGTTCATTAGTCCTTGTGACTCGTTGTGTAAACCATTATTCCTTGTTCATTAATCCTTGTGACTCTGTGTTAAAACAATTGTACTTGTTCATTAGTCCATGTGACTCGTTGTATGAAACAATTTTTCCTTGTTCGTTAGTCCTTGTGACTCGTTGTGCGAACCATTTGTCCTTGTTCATTAATCCTTGTGACTCGTTGTGTTAAAACAATTGTACTTGTTCATTAGTCCATGTGACTCGTTGTGTGAACCATTTGCCCTTGTTCATTAGTCCTTGTGACTCGTTGTGTTAACCAATTGTAATTGTTCATTAGTCCATGTGACTCCTTGTGTGAACCATTTGTCCTTGTTCATTAGTACTTGTGAGTCGTTTTATAAACAATTTATCCTTGTTCATTAGTCCTTGTGAGTCGTTGTGTTAAGCAATTGTACTTGTTCATTAGTCCATGTGACTCGTTGTATGAACCATTTGTCATTGTTCGTTAGTCCTTGTGACTCGTTGTGCGAACCATTTGTCCTTGTTTATTAATAAATGTGACTCGTTGTGTGAAACATTTCTCCTTGTTCATTAGTCCTCGTGAGTCGTTGTGTTAAACAATTTTACTTGTTTATTAGTCCACGTGACTCGTTGTGTGAACCATTTGTCCTTGTTCATTAGTCCTTTTGACTTGTTATGTAAACCATTTATCCTTGTTCATTAGTCCTAGTGAGTCATTGTGTTAAACAATTGTACTTGTTCATTAGTCCATGTGACTTATTGTGTGAACCATTTGTCCTTGTTCATTAGTCCTTGTGACTTGTTGTGTAAACCATTTATCCTTGTTCTAATATCCTTGTGACTCGTTGTGTTAAAACAATTGTACGTGTTCATTAGTCCATGTGACTCGTTGTGTTAAAAAATTGTACTTGTTCATTAGTCCATGTGACTCGTTGTGTGAACCATTTTGTCCTTGTTCATTAGTACTTGTGACTCGTTGTATAAACAATTTATCCTTGTTCATTAGTCCTTGTGAGTCGTTGTGTTAAGCAATTGTACTTGTTCATTAGTCCATGTGACTCGTTGTGTGAACCATTTCTCCTTGTTCATTAGTCTTTGTGAGTCGTTGTGTTAAATAATTGTACTTGTTTATTAGTCCACGTGACTCGTTGTGTGAACAATTTGTCCTTGTTCATTAGTCCTTTTGACTCGTTATGTAAACCATTTATCCTTGTTCATTAGTCCTAGTGAGTCATTGTGTTAAACAATTGTAATTGTTCATTAGTCCATGTGACTCGTTGTGTGAACCATTTGTCCTTGTTCATTAGTACTTGTGAGTCGTTGTCCGAAACAATTTTTCCTTGTTCGTTAGTCCTTGTGACTCGTTGTGCGAACCATTTGTCCTTGTTCATTAATCCTTGGGTTAAAACAATTGTACTCGCTCATTAGTCCATGTGACTCGTTGTGTGAACCATTTGTCGTTGTTCATTAGACCTTGTGACTCGTTGTGTGAACCATTTGTCCTTGTTCATAAGTCCTTGTGACTCGTTGTGTTAAACAATTGTACTTGTTTATTAGTCCACGTGACTCGTTGTGTGAACCATATGTCCTTGTTCATTAGTCCTTTTGACTCGTTATGTAAACCATTTATCCTTGTTCATTAGTCCTGGTGAGTCATTGTGTTAAACAATTGTAATTGTTCATTAGTCCATGTGACTCGTTGTGTGAACCATTTGTCCTTGTTCATTAGTACTTGTGAGTCGTTGTATGAAACAATTTTTCCTTGTTCGTTAGTCCTTGTGACTCGTTGTGCGAACCATTTGTCCTTGTTCATTAATCCTTGGGTTAAAACAATTGTACTCGCTCATTAGTCCATGTGACTCGTTGTGTGAACCATTTGTCGTTGTTCATTAGACCTTGTCACTCGTTGTGTGAACCATTTGTCCTTGTTCATAAGTCCTTGTGACTCGTTGTGTTAAACAATTGTACTTGTTTATTAGTCCACGTGACTCGTTGTGTGAACCATATGTCCTTGTTCATTAGTCCTTTTGACTCGTTATGTAAACCATTTATCCTTGTTCATTAGTCCTAGTGAGTCATTATGTTAAACAATTGTACTTGTTCATTAGTCCATGTGACTCGTTGTGTGAACCATTTGTCCTTGTTCATTAGTCCTTGTGACTCGTTGTGTAAACCATTTATCCTTGTTCATTAATCCTGATGACTCGTTGTGTTAAAACAATTGTACTTGTTCATTAGTCCATGTGACTCGTTGTGTGAACCATTTGTCCTTGTTCATTAGTCCTTGTGACTCATTGTGTTAAACAATTGTAATTGTTCATTAGTCCATGTGACTCGTTGTGTGAACCATTTGTCCTTGTTCATAAGTCCTTGTGACTCGTTGTGTTAAACAATTGTACTTGTTTATTAGTCCACGTGACTCATTGTGTGAACCATATGTCCTTGTTCATTAGTCCTTTTGACTCGTTATGTAAACCATTTATCCTTGTTCATTAGTCCTGGTGAGTCATTGTGTTAAACAATTGTAATTGTTCATTAGTCCATGTGACTCGTTGTGTGAACCATTTGTCCTTGTTCATTAGTACTTGTGAGTCGTTGTATGAAACAATTTTTCCTTGTTCGTTAGTCCTTGTGACTCGTTGTGCGAACCATTTGTCCTTGTTCATTAATCCTTGGGTTAAAACAATTGTACTCGCTCATTAGTCCATGTGACTCGTTGTGTGAACCATTTGTCGTTGTTCATTAGACCTTGTCACTCGTTGTGTGAACCATTTGTCCTTGTTCATAAGTCCTTGTGACTCGTTGTGTTAAACAATTGTACTTGTTTATTAGTCCACGTGACTCGTTGTGTGAACCATATGTCCTTGTTCATTAGTCCTTTTGACTCGTTATGTAAACCATTTATCCTTGTTCATTAGTCCTAGTGAGTCATTATGTTAAACAATTGTACTTGTTCATTAGTCCATGTGACTCGTTGTGTGAACCATTTGTCCTTGTTCATTAGTCCTTGTGACTCGTTGTGTAAACCATTTATCCTTGTTCATTAATCCTGATGACTCGTTGTGTTAAAACAATTGTACTTGTTCATTAGTCCATGTGACTCGTTGTGTGAACCATTTGTCCTTGTTCATTAGTCCTTGTGACTCATTGTGTTAAACAATTGTAATTGTTCATTAGTCCATGTGACTCGTTGTGTGAACCATTTGTCCTTGTTCATTAGTACTTGTGAGTCGTTGTATAAACAATTTATCCTTGTTCATTAGTCCTTGTGAGTCGTTGTGTTAAGCAATTGTACTTGTTCATTAGTCCATGTGACTCGTTGTATGAACCATTTGTCATTGTTCGTTAGTCCTTGTGACTCGTTGTGCGAACCATTTGTCCTTGTTTATTAATAAATGTGACTTGTTGTGTGAACCATTTCTCCTTGTTCATTAGTCCTTGTGAGTCGTTGTGTTAAACAATTGTACTTGTTTATTAGTCCACGTGACTCGTTGTGTGAACCATTTGTCCTTGTTCATTAGTCCTTTTGACTTGTTATGTAAACCATTTATCCTTGTTCATTAGTCCTAGTGAGTCATTGTGTTAAACAATTGTACTTGTTCAGTAATCCATGTGACTCGTTGTGTGAACCATTTGTCCTCGTTCATTAGTCCTTGTGACTTGTTGTGTAAACCATTTATCCTTGTTCATTAATCCTTGTGACTCGTTATGTTAAAACAATTGTACTTGTTCATTAGTCCATGTGACTCGTTGTGTTAAACAATTGTACTTGTTCATTAGTCCATGTGACTCGTTGTGTGAACCATTTGTCCTTGTTCATTAGTACTTGTGACTCGTTGTATAAACAATTTATCCTTCTTCATTAGTCCTTGTGAGTCATTGTGTTAAGCAATTGTACTTGTTCATTAGTCCATGTGACTCGTTGTATGAACCATTTGTCCTTGTTCGTTAGTCCTTGTGACTCGTTTTGCGAACCATTTGTCCTTGCTTATTAATAAATGTGACTAATTGTGTGAACCATTTCTCCTTGTTCATTAGTCCTTGTGACTCATTGTGTTAAAACAATTGTTCTTGTTCATTAGTCCATGTGACTCGTTGTGTTTAACCATTTGTCCTTGTTCATTAGTCCTTGTGAGTCGTTGTGTTAAACAATTGTACTTGTTCATTAGTCCATGTGACTCGTTGTGTGAACCATTTGTCTTTGTTCATTAATCCTTGTGGCTCGTTATGTAAACCATTTATCCTCGTTCATTAGTCCTTGTGACTCGTTGTGTTAAACAATTGTACTTGTTCATTAGTCCTTGTGACTCGTTGTGTGAACCATTTGTCCTTGTTCATTAGTCCTTGTGACTCGTTGTGTAAACCATTTATCCTTGTTCATTAATCCTTGTGACTCTGTCTTAAAACAATTGTGCTTATTCATTAGTCCATGTGACTCGTTGTATGAAAAAAAATTTCCTTGTTCGTTAGTCCTTGTGACTCGTTGTGCGAACCATTTGTCCTTGTTCATTAATCCTTGGGTTAAAACAATTGTACTTGCTCATTAGTCCATGTGACTCGTTGTGTGAACAATTTGTCATTGTTCATTAGCCCTTGTGACTCGTTGTGTGAACCATTTGTCCTTGTTTATATAAATGTGACTCGTTGTGTGAACCATTTGTCCTTGTTCATAAGTCCTTGTGACTCGTGTTAAACAATTATACTTGTTTTTTAGTCCACGTGACTCGTTGCGTGAACCATTTGTCCTTGTTCATTAGTCCTTTTGACTCGTTATGTAAACCATTTATCCTTGTTCATTAGTCCTAGTGAGTCATTGTGTTAAACAATGTTACTTGTTCATTAGTCCATGTGACTCGTTGTGTGAACCATTTGTCCTTGTTCATTAGTCCTTGTGACTCGTCGTGTAAACCATTTATCCTTGTTCATCAATCCTTGTGACTCGTTGTGTTAAAACAATTGTACTTGTTCATTAGTCCATGTGACTCATTGTGTGAACCATTTGTCCTTGTTCATTAGTCCTTGTGACTCGTTCTGTTAAACAATTGTACTTGTTCATTAGTCCATGTGACTCATTGTGTGAACCATTTGTCCTTGTTCATTAGTACTTGTGACTCGTTGTATAAACAATTTATCCTTGTTCATTAGTCCTTGTGAGTCGTTGTGTTAAGCAAATGTACTTGTTCATTCGTCCATGTGACTCGTTGTATGAACCATTTGTCCTTGTTCGTTAGTCCTTGTGACTCGTTATGTGAACCATTTGTCCTTGTTTATTAATAAATGCGACTCGTTGTGTGAACCATTTGTCCTTGTTCATTAGTCCTTGTGAGTCATTGTGTTAAACAATTGTACTTGTTTATTAGTCCACGTGACTCGTTGTGTGAACCATATGTCCTTGTTCATTAGTCCTTTTGACTCGTTATGTAAACCATTTATCCTTGTTCATTAGTCCTGGTGAGTCATTGTGTTAAACAATTGTAATTGTTCATTAGTCCATGTGACTCGTTGTGTGAACCATTTGTCCTTGTTCATTAGTACTTGTGAGTCGTTGTATGAAACAATTTTTCCTTGTTCGTTAGTCCTTGTGACTCGTTGTGCGAACCATTTGTCCTTGTTCATTAATCCTTGGGTTAAAACAATTGTACTCGCTCATTAGTCCATGTGACTCGTTGTGTGAACCATTTGTCGTTGTTCATTAGACCTTGTCACTCGTTGTGTGAACCATTTGTCCTTGTTCATAAGTCCTTGTGACTCGTTGTGTTAAACAATTGTACTTGTTTATTAGTCCACGTGACTCGTTGTGTGAACCATATGTCCTTGTTCATTAGTCCTTTTGACTCGTTATGTAAACCATTTATCCTTGTTCATTAGTCCTAGTGAGTCATTATGTTAAACAATTGTACTTGTTCATTAGTCCATGTGACTCGTTGTGTGAACCATTTGTCCTTGTTCATTAGTCCTTGTGACTCGTTGTGTAAACCATTTATCCTTGTTCGTAATCCCGATGACTCGTTGTGTTAAAACAATTGTACTTGTTCATTAGTCCATGTGACTCGTTGTGTGAACCATTTGTCCTTGTTCATTAGTCCTTGTGACTCGTTGTGTTAAACAATTGTAATTGTTCATTAGTCCATGTGACTCGTTGTGTGAACCATTTGTCCTTGTTCATTAGTACTTGTGAGTCGTTGTATAAACAATTTATCCTTGTTCATTAGTCCTTGTGAGTCGTTGTGTTAAGCAATTGTACTTGTTCATTAGTCCATGTGACTCGTTGTATGAACCATTTGTCATTGTTCGTTAGTCCTTGTGACTCGTTGTGCGAACCATTTGTCCTTGTTTATTAATAAATGTGACTTGTTGTGTGAACCATTTCTCCTTGTTCATTAGTCCTTGTGAGTCGTTGTGTTAAACAATTGTACTTGTTTATTAGTCCACGTGACTCGTTGTGTGAAGCATTTGTCCTTGTTCATTAGTCCTTTTGACTTGTTATGTAAACCATTTATCCTTGTTCATTAGTCCTAGTGAGTCATTGTGTTAAACAATTGTACTTGTTCAGTAATCCATGTGACTCGTTGTGTGAACCATTTGTCCTTGTTCATTAGTCCTTGTGACTTGTTGTGTAAACCATTTATCCTTGTTCATTAATCCTTGTGACTCGTTATGTTAAAACAATTGTACTTGTTCATTAGTCCATGTGACTCGTTGTGTTAAACAATTGTACTTGTTCATTAGTCCATGTGACTCGTTGTGTGAACCATTTGTCCTTGTTCATTAGTACTTGTGACTCGTTGTATAAACAATTTATCCTTCTTCATTAGTCCTTGTGAGTCATTGTGTTAAGCAATTGTACTTGTTCATTAGTCCATGTGACTCGTTGTATGAACCATTTGTCCTTGTTCGTTAGTCCTTGTGACTCGTTTTGCGAACCATTTGTCCTTGCTTATTAATAAATGTGACTAATTGTGTGAACCATTTCTCCTTGTTCATTAGTCCTTGTGACTCATTGTGTTAAAACAATTGTTCTTGTTCATTAGTCCATGTGACTCGTTGTGTTTAACCATTTGTCCTTGTTCATTAGTCCTTGTGAGTCGTTGTGTTAAACAATTGTACTTGTTCATTAGTCCATGTGACTCGTTGTGTGAACCATTTGTCTTTGTTCATTAATCCTTGTGGCTCGTTATGTAAACCATTTATCCTCGTTCATTAGTCCTTGTGACTCGTTGTGTTAAACAATTGTACTTGTTCATTAGTCCTTGTGACTCGTTGTGTGAACCATTTGTCCTTGTTCATTAGTCCTTGTGACTCGTTGTGTAAACCATTTATCCTTGTTCATTAATCCTTGTGACTCTGTCTTAAAACAATTGTACTTATTCATTAGTCCATGTGACTCGTTGTATGAAAAAAAATTTCCTTGTTCGTTAGTCCTTGTGACTCGTTGTGCGAACCATTTGTCCTTGTTCATTAATCCTTGGGTTAAAACAATTGTACTTGCTCATTAGTCCATGTGACTCGTTGTGTGAACAATTTGTCATTGTTCATTAGCCCTTGTGACTCGTTGTGTGAACCATTTGTCCTTGTTTATATAAATGTGACTCGTTGTGTGAACCATTTGTCCTTGTTCATAAGTCCTTGTGACTCGTGTTAAACAATTATACTTGTTTTTTAGTCCACGTGACTCGTTGCGTGAACCATTTGTCCTTGTTCATTAGTCCTTTTGACTCGTTATGTAAACCATTTATCCTTGTTCATTAGTCCTAGTGAGTCATTGTGTTAAACAATGTTACTTGTTCATTAGTCCATGTGACTCGTTGTGTGAACCATTTGTCCTTGTTCATTAGTCCTTGTGACTCGTCGTGTAAACCATTTATCCTTGTTCATCAATCCTTGTGACTCGTTGTGTTAAAACAATTGTACTTGTTCATTAGTCCATGTGACTCATTGTGTGAACCATTTGTCCTTGTTCATTAGTCCTTGTGACTCGTTCTGTTAAACAATTGTACTTGTTCATTAGTCCATGTGACTTATTGTGTGAACCATTTGTCCTTGTTCATTAGTACTTGTGACTCGTTGTATAAACAATTTATCCTTGTTCATTAGTCCTTGTGAGTCGTTGTGTTAAGCAAATGTACTTGTTCATTCGTCCATGTGACTCGTTGTATGAACCATTTGTCCTTGTTCGTTAGTCCTTGTGACTCGTTATGTGAACCATTTGTCCTTGTTTATTAATAAATGCGACTCGTTGTGTGAACCATTTGTCCTTGTTCATTAGTCCTTGTGAGTCATTGTGTTAAATAATTGTACTTGTTTATTAGTCCACGTGACTCGTTGGTGAACCATTTGTCCTTGTTCATTAGTCCTTGTGACTCGTTATAAAAACCATTTATCCTTGTTCATTAGTCCTTGTGAGTCGTTGTGTTAAACAATTGTACTTGTTCATTAGTCCATGTGACTGGTTGTGTGAACCATTTGTCCTTGTTCATTAGTCCTTGTGACTTGTTGTGTAAACCATTTATCCTTGTTCATTAATCCTTGTGACTCATTGTGTTAAAATAATTGTACTTGTTCATTAGTCCATGTGACTCGTTGTGTGAACCCTTTGTTCTTGTTCATTAGCCCTTCTGACTCGTTGTGTTAAACAATTGTACTTGTTCCTTAGTCCATATGACTAAGTGTGAACCATTTGTCTTTGTTCATTAGTCATTGTGGCTCGTTATGTAAACCATTTATCCTTGTTCATTAGTCCTTGTGAGTCGTTGTGTTAAACAATTGTACTTGTTCATTAGTCCATGTGACTCGTTGTGTGAACCATTTGTCCTTGTTCATTAGTCCTTGTGACTTGTTGTGTAAACCATTTATCCTTGTTCATTAATCCTTGTGACTGTGTTAAAACAATTGTACTTGTTCATTAGTCCATGTGACTCGTTGTATGAAACAAGTTTTCCGTGTTCGTTAGTCCTTGTGACTCGTTGTGCGAACCATTTGTCCTTGTTCATTAATCCTTGGGTCAAAACAATTGTACTTGCTCATTAGTCCATGTGACTCGTTGTGTGAACCATTTGTCGTTGTTCATTAGCCCTTGTGACTCGTTGTGTGAACCATTTGTCCTTGTTTATATTAATGTGACTCGTTGTGTGAACCATTTGTCCTTGTTCATAAGTCCTTGTGACTCGTTGTGATAAACAATTGTACTTGTTTATTAGTCCACGTGACTCGTTGTGTGAACCATTTGTCCTTGTTCATTAGTCCTTTTGACTCGTTATGTAAACCATTTATCCTTGTTCATTAGTCCTAGTGAGTCATTGTGTTAAACAATTGTACTTGTTCATTAGTCCATGTGACTCGTTGTGTGAACCATTTGTCCTTGTTCATTAGTCCTTGTGACTCGTTGTGTAAACCATTTATCCTTGTTCATTAATCCTTGTGACTCGTTGTGTTAAAACAATTGTACTTGTTCATTAGTCCATGTGACTCGTTGTGTGAACCATTTGTCCTTGTTCATTAGTCCTTGTGACTCGTTGTGTTAAACAATTGTACTTTGTCATTAGTCCATGTGACTCGTTGTGTGAACCATTTGTCCTTGTTCATTAGTACTTGTGACTCGTTGTATAAACAATTTATCCTTGTTCATTAGTCCTTGTGAGTCGTTGTGTTAAGCAATTGTATTTGTTCATTAGTCCATGTGACTCGTTGTATGAACCATTTGTCCTTGTTCGTTAGTCCTTGTGACTCGTTATGTGAACCATTTGTCCTTGTTTATTAATAAATGTGACTCGTTGTGTGAACCATTTGTCCTTGTTCATTAGTCCTTGTGAGTCATTGTGTTAAACAATTGTACTTGTTTATTAGTCCACGTGACTCGTTGGTGAACCATTTGTCGTTGTTCATTAGTCCTTGTGACTCGTTATGTAAACCATTTATCCTTGTTCATTAGTCCTTGTGAGTCGTTGTGTTAAACAATTGTACTTGTTCATTATTCCATGTGACTGGTTGTGTGAACCATTTGTCGTTGTTCATTAGTCCTTGTGACTTGTTGTGTAAACCATTTATCCCTGTTCATTAATCCTTATGACTCGTTGTGTTAAAATAATTGTACTTGTTCATTAGTCCATGTGACTCGTCGTGTGAACCCTTTGTTCTTGTTCATTAGCCCTTGTGACTCGTTGTGTTAAACAAGTTGGAATAAAACTCTTAGGACTCGAAAATGGACAGAAAACAAAGCTTAAAACCGTGACTCAAATGCTAAAGATCGAGTGAATTGGATATGAAATAAACCGAGCACAAAGCCAAGGTTTAAGACTAAGAGCTTGTTCAAGCACCTAGCAAAGAACTCACTCAACCCCTAGCACTAAGCATAGGAGGGTCTTCTAGCACCAAGCAAAGAATTTAAGAGGAAAAACTAGGTTTTCACTTGTATTAATGTTCATTCAAATCTGAAGTTTCTCAAGTGCCTAGCTTGGTTTATATAGACCAAGGCTTACAATCTTGACCCTTGATTACTAGTTGCATCTAAGGGCCACAAAATGAGCAGCTAAAAACCAAGAAAAACGGCAGCCAAGGCTATGACAATGCTGAAATGAAAAGGACATAAAGCAAAGAAAGTAAACTAATAGTCCAATCTTCCTTGTTTGTAGCTCAACTTCTTATTTATGATTATATGGACTGATTGGGGCTTGAGGAGAACCGTGTAAGACTCCATGCTGCAGCCAAAAAGTCCTTTGAGCTTTGTTGGAACAAAAGAAGAAAGATTGATAGCGACATTTAGCTCATTGTTCAAAACCGGGTCCCCTTGTACCATTGCAATGTTTCTTCAATTAAAATCTGAATGGCAGCCCTAGGAGATAAAAGATCCTACACAAAAACGTCCCAAACTCACCCAAGATAAGAATTAGGACGGTTGGAGCCATGACTTCTTAGACGGTTTTGGTGTTAGACCTCAAATTGTGACGAGGTCCAAAACCGGGTGAAATGTGGCCTTTCTCGGTTTGATTTGTTTCAATCTCCCCTTCTTGAAAAGGATTTACCCTCAAATCCTCGAGCTTATCCTCCTCAATCTCTTCATAATAAGGACTTAGATCCCCAACATTGAAAGTTCCATGGACTCCATATTCTCCGAGAAGGTTTATCTTGTATGCATTGGACCCGAACTTCTCAAGTACTTCGAATGGACCATCAGCTCTAGGCATGCGCTTATTCTTCCTCTTTTCTGGAAATCTTTCCTTCCTCAAGTGTATCCAAACAAGATCTCCGGGTTCAAAGCTTTTGGTTCCCTTAACACCCTTGGATTTGGCCTTGTGAGCCTCATTAGCCTTCTCAATTTGCTTCTTGACTTGTTCATGGACATGGAGCATTTGTTCAACCCTTTTCTCAAAGATCATAATCAATGGTATTTCTTTTGATGGGTGCCAAATCAGTAGGCATCATAGGATTCACGCCATATACCACCTCAAATGGAGACTTGCCCGTGGTTGTGGAAGGGGCTCGGTTGAAGGCAAACTCGGCTTGAGCTAGTTTGAGGTCCCAATCTTTCAATGACCTTGCAACCGTGCACCTAAGGATCCTCCCCAAGGTCTTGTTGGTAACTTCTGTTTGCCCATCAGTTTGAGGGTGATGGGAGGTGCTAAACAAGAGCCTTGTTTTGAGTAGCTTCCATAAGGTTCTCCAAAAATGACTCATGAACTTGGAATCCCTATCCGAGACAATAGACTTAGGAATACCATGTAGCTTGACCACTTCTTTGAAATAGAGCTCGGCCACACTAGTTGCATCTTCGGTTTTCTTGCAAGCAATGAAATGAGCCATTTTGCTAAATCTATCCACAACCACCATGATTGAATCCTTCCCTCTTTGAGTTCTTGGTAAAGCAACAATGAAATCCATGCTTATGTCTTCCCATGGTTGATTTGGAACCGGCAAAGGAGTGTAGGGGCCTGTTTGGAAGTAGGATTTTTATTGTTGACAAGGAGCACACCTCTTGATCACATCTTGGACATCCCCAAGCATCTTAGGCCAATAGAATTGCTCTTGGAGTATGTCATAGGTCTTTTGAATGCCAAAGTGTCCGGCAAGACCATTGGAGTGAACTTCCCTTATCAATACGTTTCTATAAGGTCCCCTAGGCACACACAACTTGTTCCCAAAGAATAAGAACCCATTTTGAACCAAGTATTTGCTCTTGAGCTTGATTTGGCCAGATTGAAGGAGCTCCCATTCTCCTTTAAAATCCGGATCTTCCACATATAATTCTTTCATGTACTCAAACCCAAGGACCCTTTGCTCCATGAAACTCAACATAATGAACCTCCTTGATAATGCATCAGCCACTATGTTATCTTTCCCCTCTATGTACTTGCTTGAGAAGTTGAAGGATTGTAAGAACTCCACCCATTTAGCATGCCTATGATTGAGCTTGTGTTGACCATTAATGTATTTGAGAGCCTCATGATCAGAATGTAGGACGAATGGTCGTGGTTTCAAGTAGTGACTCCAATGGGTTAAGGCTCGAACAATAGCATAGAACTCCTTATCATAAGTTGAGTAGTTGAGTTTGGCACCACTCAATTTCTCACTATAGTAAGCAATTGGCTTGTGCTCTTGAACAAGGACAGCCCCAATGCCAATGCCACTAGCATCACACTCAACTTCAAACAACTTATTGAAATTTGGCAAAGTAAGAATAGGAGACTCACAAAGCTTCTCTTTGATGATATTGAAGGATGATTCAGCCTTGTCTCCCCATTTGAACTCCCCTTTCTTCATACATTCGGTTATAGGAGCCATAAGTGTGCTAAAATCTTAAATGAACCTCCTATAGAATGATGCCAACCCATGGAAACTCCTTACATCCGTGATGTTCTTAGGTATAGGCCATGATTTGATTGCCTTAACCTTCTCTTGATCAACCAATATGCCTCGGTCAGAAATGATAAAGCCCAAGAATTGGACTTCATTTTGCATAAAAGAACACTTCTCTAGCTTGCCATACAACTTGTGCTCCCTAAGGGTTTCAAACAACACTTGCAAATGCTTGAGGTGCTCTTCTTTGGAAGGACTATAAACCAAGATATCATCAAAGTAAACAACCACAAATCTGCCCAAGTAAGGTCTAAGTACCTCGGTCATGAGCCTTATGAAGGTACTTGGTGCATTAGAAAGACCAAAGGGCATCACAAGCCACTCACATGCTTAGTTTTGAATGCCGTTTTCCATTCATCTCCTTCTTTGATTCTTACTTGGTGATAGCCTTTCCTTAAATCAATCTTTGAAAACAATTGAGCTCCACTAAGCTCATCCAAGATGTCATCAAGCCTAGGTATTGGGAACCTATACTTGATGGTAATGTTGTTGATAGCTCTACTATCCGTACACATCCTCCAAGACCCATCTTTCTTTGGCACTAAGAGGGCCGGGACAGCACACGGACTAAGGGACTCTCTCACAAAGCCTTTGCTCACAAGTTCTCCAATTTGTTGTTGTAATTCTTGAGTAGCTTTAGGATCACTTCTATAGGCAGCCTTGTTTGGTAATGTAGCTCCTGGAATGAAACCAATTTGATGCTCAATGCCCCTAAGAGGAGGCAAGCCACTTGGAAGCTCATTTGGGAACACATCTTCATAGGATTGGAGGAGCTCTTGGACCTCCTTAGGAAGTGACACATTCTGCCCAAAAACCACATCTTTTGCAACAAGAGCATAGACATATTCATCACCCTTTAACTCTTGGAGCATCTCGGCCTCATTGATCAATAATACCTCTTTTGAAGGCTCAAGCAAGGATGGTGGTGTAGTATGCTTAAGGACGGGTGGAAGTGGTGTTAGAATGACCTTTCTTGAGCCAAACTTGAAGGTGTAAGTGTTGTCTCTCCCATGGTGTACCGAATCTCTATCAAACTCCCAAGGCCTCCCAAGAAGAAGATGACAAGCATCCATAGGTAGAACATCACAAAGGGCCTCATCCGAATAGTTCTTGCCAATGGAGAAGGTTACAAGGCATTGCTTATCCACTCTAACTTCTGCCCCCTTGTTAAGCCACCTTAATTTATAAGGACTAGGATGGTCTTGTGTGGGTAAAGATAGCTTTTCAATGAGAGTACTAGAGGCTACATTGGTACAACTCCCTCCATCAAGGATAAGATTGCAAACTCTTCCCTTAATGGTGCACCTAGACCTAAAGATTTGTTGTCTTTGGTCCATTTCCAAGGGTTGGGGTTGGGTATGCATCACTCTCCAAGTAACCAAGCTAAGACCCGCATCCGGCATAACCACATCAGCCTCCTCATGGTCCCTCCCTCCCTCATCCTCATCACACACAAGGATCTCATCATCACCCCAATGAACCAATTCAAAGCTACTAAGGGCTCTCTTGATTGGGCATTCTTTGGCAAAGTGACCATAACCTTGGCATTGGTAACATTTTTTGAGAGGCATGGTCTTTTTTTGTGAGGTTTCGACTGTTTTTCCTTTGTCAAGTATGGGGGTTTTGTTTTGAGAGGGTGGTTCATTAATTTTGAAACCGGTTGGGGGTTTAAAGGTGGCTGTTTTGGCGGATGGTTTGGTGGTTGTAGCCTTCCCTTTACCCAATTTCTCAACCCTCAACGCCAAATTAACGGCTTCATCAAAGGACCATACTTGTTGCATTCTAACCCTATGAGCAATCTTAGTATCTAACCCTTCAACAAATCTAGCAATTTTCTGTTCGGGCTTCTCATTGAGTTCACATTGCAAAGTAAGTTGTTCAAAGTCTCTAAGATATGACTCAAGTGGTTGTTGGTCTTGTTTAAATTGTGTGAGCTTAATGAAAATGTCTTGAGTGTACTCTTTAGGTATAAACTTCTCATTAAGCTTCTTTTTCAGTTTTAACCAAGACTTAATAGGTTCCTTACCATCCCTTCTTCTCTGATTTTTTAAGTTCTCATACCAAAGGGAGGCATAGCCTTTGAGTTTCAAGATTGCAACTTTAAAAGCTTTGCTATCGGAATAACCTTTATACTCAAAGACTCTTTCAATGGTCCTAAACCAATCTAACAAATCCTCGGGGTTTAAACTACCATGAAAATCAGGAATCTCTACCTTTAAGTCTTTGTTGGGCTCTCCATGAAAGGCCTCGGCCATGGATTCCTCCGAATCAGAAAGCTCCTCTTCCTCACGGCCACCATGAGCTCGTCCTCTACCCATGAAGCCACGGCCTCTACCTCTGCCTCTAGGTGGTTGTCCTCCTCTTGGTGGTGGTGTTGGAATATTAGCCATGATAACATTGAGAGATTCTAGCAACAAATCACATTTTTCGAAAAGTTGAGTAACTTGTTTTTCAATTCCAAAGAATCCTTTCTTCACTCATGGTTGTTTTTTGTGTTTTTAATGTGGTTAGGGTATAATGAACTCACAAAGAAAGGATTTTGTTGTTAACCAAAGCTCTGATAACCAATTTGGAATAAAACTCTTAGGACTCGAAAATGGACAGAAAACAAAGCTTAAAACCGTGACTCAAATGCTAAAGATCGAGTGAATTGGATATGAAATAAACCAAGCACAAAGCCAAGGTTTAAGACTAAGAGCTTGTTCAAGCACCTAGCAAAGAACTCACTCAACCCCTAGCACTAAGCATAGGAGGGTCTTCTAGCACAAAGCAAAGAATTTAAGAGGAAAAACTAGGTTTTCACTTGTATTAATGTTCATTCAAATCTGAAGTTTCTCAAGTGCCTAGCTTGGTTTATATAGACCAAGGCTTACAATCTTGACCCTTGATTACTAGTTGCATCTAAGGGCCACAAAATGAGCAGCTAAAAACCAAGAAAAACGGCAGCCAAGGCTATGACAATGCTGAAATGAAAAGGACATAAAGCAAAGAAGGTAAACAAATAGTCCAATCTTCCTTGCTTGTAGCTCAACTTCTTATTTATGATTATATGGACTGATTGGGGCTTGAGGAGAACCGTGTAAGACTCCATGCTGCAGCCAAAAAGTCCTTTGAGCTTTGTTGGAACAAAAGAAGAAAGATTGATAGCGACATTTAGCTCATTGTTCAAAACCGGGTCCCCTTGTACCATTGCAATGTTTCTTCAATTAAAATCTGAATGGCAGCCCTAGGAGATAAAAGATCCTACACAAAAACGTCCCAAACTCACCCAAGATAAGAATTAGGACGGTTGGAGCCATGACTTCTTAGACGGTTTTGGTGTTAGACCTCAAATTGTGACGAGGTCCAAAACCGGGTGAAATGTGGCCTTTCTTGGTTTGATTTGTTTCACAATTGTACTTGTTCCTTATTCCAGATGACTAAGTGTGAACCATTTGTCTTTGTTCATTAGTCCTTGTGGCTCGTTATGTAAACCATTTATCCTTGTTCATTAGTCCTTGTGAGTCATTGTGTTAAACAATTGTACTTGTTCATTAGTCAATGTGACTCGTTGTGTGAACCATTTGTCCTTGTTCATTAGTCCTTGTGACTCGTTGTGTAAACCATTTATCCTTGTTTATTAATCCTTGTGACTCTGTGTTAAAACAATTATACTTGTTCATTAGTCCATGTGACTCGTTGTATGAAACAATTTTTCCTTGTTCGTTAGTCCTTGTGACTCGTTGTGCGAACCATTTGTCCTTGTTCATTAATCCTTGGGTTAAAACAATTGTACTTGCTCATTAGTCCATGTGACTCGTTGTGTGAACCATTTGTCAGTGTTCATTAGCCCTTGTGACTCGTTGTGTGAACCATTTGTCCTTGTTTATATTAATGTGACTCGTTGTGTGAACCATTTGTCCTTGTTCATAAGTCCTTGTGACTCGTTGTGTTAAACAATTGTACTTGTTTATTAGTCCACGTGACTCGTTGTGTGAACCATTTGTCCTTGTTCATTAGTCCTTTTGACTCGTTATGTAAACCATTTATCCTTGTTCGTTAGTCCTAGTGAGTCATTGTGTTCAACAATTGTACTTGTTCATTAGTCCATTTGACTCGTTGTGTGAACCATTTGTCCTTGTTCATTAGTCCTTGTGACTCGTTGTGTAAACCATTTATCCTTGTTCATTAATCCTTGTGACTCGTTGTGTTAAAACAATTGTAGTTGTTCATTAGTCCATATGACTCGTTGTGTGAACCATTTGTCCTTGTTCATTAGTCCTTGTGACTCGTTGTGTTAAACAATTGTACTTGTTCATTAGTCCATGTGACTCGTTGTGTGAACCATTTGTCCTTGTTCATTAGTACTTGTGAGTCGTTGTACAAACAATTTATCCTTGTTCATTAGTCCTTGTGAGTCGTTGTGTTAAGCAATTATACTTGTTCATTAGTCCATGTGACTCGTTGTATGAACCATTTGTCATTGTTCGTTAGTCCTTGTGACTCGTTGTGCGAACCATTTGTCCTTGTTTATTAATAAATGTGACTCGTTGTGTGAACCATTTCTCCTTGTTCATTAGTCCTTGTGAGTCGTTGTGTTAAACAATTGTACTTGTTTATTAGTCCACGTGACTCGTTGTGTGAACCATTTGTCCTTGTTCATTAGTCCTTTTGACTTGTTATGTAAACCATTTATCCTTGTTCATTAGTCCTAGTGAGTCATTGTGTTAAACAATTGTACTTGTTCATTAGTCCATGTGACTCGTTGTGTGAACCATTTGTCTTTGTTCATTAGTCCTTGTGAGTCGTTGTGTAAACCATTTATCCTTGTTCATTAATCCTTGTGACTCGTTGTGTTAAAATAATTGTACTTGTTCATTAGTCCATGTGACTCGTTGTGTTAAACAATTGTACTTGTTCATTAGTCCATGTGACTCGTTGTGTGAACCATTTGTCCTTGTTCATTAGTACTTGTGAGTCGTTGTACAAACAATTTATCCTTGTTCATTAGTCCTTGTGAGTCATTGTGTTAAGCAATTATACTTGTTCATTAGTCCATGTGACTCGTTGTATGAACCATTTGTCATTGTTCGTTAGTCCTTGTGACTCGTTGTGCGAACCATTTGTCCTTGTTTATTAATAAATGTGACTCGTTGTGTGAACCATTTCTCCTTGTTCATTAGTCCTTGTGAGTCGTTGTGTTAAACAATTGTACTTGTTTATTAGTCCACGTGACTCGTTGTGTGAACCATTTGTCCTTGTTCATTAGTCCTTTTGACTTGTTATGTAAACCATTTATCCTTGTTCATTAGTCCTAGTGAGTCATTGTGTTAAACAATTGTACTTGTTCATTAGTCCATGTGACTCGTTGTGTGAACCATTTGTCTTTGTTCATTAGTCCTTGTGAGTCGTTGTGTAAACCATTTATCCTTGTTCATTAATCCTTGTGACTCGTTGTGTTAAAATAATTGTACTTGTTCATTAGTCCATGTGACTCGTTGTGTTAAACAATTGTACTTGTTCATTAGTCCATGTGACTCGTTGTGTGAACCATTTGTCCTTGTTCATTAGTACTTGTGACTCGTTGTATAAACAATTTATCCTTGTTCATTAGTCCTTGTGAGTCATTGTGTTAAGCAATTGTACTTGTTCATTAGTCCATGTGACTCGTTGTATGAACCATTTGTCCTTGTTCGTTAGTCCTTGTGACTCGTTGTGCGAACCTTTTGTCCTTGCTTATTAATAAGTGTGACTCGTTGTGTGAACCATTTCTCCTTGTTCATTAGTCCTTGTGACTCATTGTGTTAAAACAATTGTACTTGTTCATTAGTCCATGTGACTCGTTGTGTTTAACCATTTGTCCTTGTTCATTAGTCCTTGTGAGTCGTTGTGTTAAACAATTGTACTTGTTCATTAGTCCATGTGACTCGTTGTGTGAACCATTTGTCTTTGTTCATTAGTCCTTGTGGCTCATTATGTAAACCATTTATCCTTGTTCATTAGTCCTTGTGAGTCGTTGTGTTAAACAATTGTACTTGTTCATTAGTCCATGTGACTCGTTGTGTGAACCATTTGTCCTTGTTCATTAGTCCTTGTGACTCGTTGTGTAAACCATTTATCCTTGTTCATTAATCCTTGTGACTCTGTGTTAAAACTGAAAGAAAAGTAGATCTTTATACATACTAACATACTCATATATGTTTAAATTAATTTGTCATAAAATTAAATACGGATTTTATGCATGCAAACAAATAAACAATATAAGGAAGAAAAATAATTTTCTCACCATAAAAATCGGATTTATGGGCACAAGTGAGTTCACCTACTCACTTGTTCTTGAGCTCTCCAAATGGAAGAACAAGGACTCAAAGGTAGAGTCCCTCCCAAAAGCATATACCCAAGGAATACATCTTAATAAACCAATACTATTTAGATCTAGTAATAATATTAGTTTTACCATAAAAATGACACAAAATGAATTGTATTTTGGCTCTTGAAAATTTCGGTCAAGAGGTGATGTTTTTGTGAGATTTTATTTCTCTAGAATTATCATAAATTGTAGAGAGTTTTTTGGAGGATTTTCTTACACTAGAAAAAGATGGGAAGAATGAATAATGATGATAAAGAGAAGAGCTCTCCTCTCTTTCTTGTGGGAGGCCGAAAAAGAGAGCATTGGGTAGTATGCCCAATCCCTTTTGTTTTTGCTCTTCTCAAAAGCTTAGGCTTGCAAGGCTAGTACTTAGATATCATGATTGTGTTTTCCACTCAAGATAAAAACTGCAGTGTAAACTATGGGAACAAGCACAAATGGGATAAATCCTTAAACAGGCAAAGGAGCAATTTTCAGGGAATGCAATAAACTTGGGGATTTTTATAAAAATAGTAAATGACCCTGAGAAATCATGAAACTTGGTGATAATTTAGTTAAGGGAATAAACTAAAACTGTGCCAATTCTCAGGATTTTACACACACTCCAAGTATTTTTAATAAATAGGGAACCAGACTGAAATAAGAGAAATCTCAGACAGTTTCTTAAAAAGACTCCTGTGACTGTTTTTGTGATAATTTTTGTAAATAAAAATGGGATATAATTAACAAACTAATTCCCAAGCAAGCACAGGAAATCAATTTGATAATTTAGGAAGATTAAGACTGAATTGTTCAAGCAAGCACAGAATCAATTCAAGCTTAACCAGACAATGCACTTAAAATAGCTCAAGCAAGCACAGACCTATTCCAAGTAGCACCACAGATCCTTAATCACCTTCTAAGCAAGCACAAGAAGATATTAAGTCTGACTTATAACTAAGACTCAGCAAAGTTAAAAGATTTGCAAATTTTTGAGAGAAATCTCAAGGTTTTCATTAATCAAAGTCCGAGTACAACAGACTGAGAAAGGGTCCTTATATAGGCCTTTCTGTGAGAAGTTCAGTACAAGATAAACCCTAGACAACTCCATCTAAGGGCCAGGATTAAACTTAGGAAGCAAACAAGAGTAGTGGACTTATATTACAACGGATACAAAAGAAATTAAGGCAAACTGAACAAGAACAAAAGAGCTGCAGGTTGATAGTGACATGTTGTCTTTGGTTGTTGAAAACTTTGGCTGGTTGTTGTGGGTCAAATGGCCTTGATGCAGGCATCTTATATGGCTCAAGGCTCTATAAAAATGAATGCTGAACAGGCCAAGTTCTTCTTTGTTGAGAGTTTTCTCTTGTTTGGCCAAAAATGGCAACTTTACTTTATCTGTTTTAGCCCCCTGCAACTTATCTTTCAGTCTGATTTTTGGTGCAATGCTTTAGGAATTTGGCGTGGCTCCTTAGGATTAATTTGTGACTAGTTGAATAAGGATTCAGCTGGCCAAGGTGGCTGATGGTGGCTAGCTTGGCTGCTGTTCTTGTGGACTGGTGAAGTTGGACTGGCAGTTGAGGTTGCCTGAGTGGATTCACTGGTTTGAATTGTGCCTGTCATAAAAAAGGTGCTGGCCTGGTTATCAGCTCCTGCTGCAAAAACACAATACATATCTTACACTACCTCCTCATTTTCGGTTTTTAAGCATAAAATGGAGAATCCATTTTATTTTGTAATTTGTCAAATTTGTCACATGTAACATGTTACATGACATGTCACAATGTAATGTATTTTTAACATATTAAAAATCAACATACTCATAAAATATGTCATTTACAAAATCGACTAGTAATTCGTAATTACTTATACCAAAAATGTTTCGAAATTATAAACTACAACATTCTGTATTTATAATAATTTATTCATTCCGTTTCAATTGTTTCTTCAAACAATAATTTCATCTAAGTAATAAAATAATTCGATTACTTAGACCGTGTCTCATTTAATCATATTTACAATAAGATACGTAAATTATACTCACAAAATCATTCGTCAATTTTAAGCAATTTAATTAACTCGTATCGGTATACGATTAATTAAATAATCAATTAAGAGTATTTCCCTATAGGTATGACCTAAGGGGATCAATCGATCACCACCGCCGCACGACAAGAATGTCAAACTCTAGTCAGCCAACCATTACCGATATGTGTGGACCAGTTGACTGTAAAATATTACATCCCATATGTATTCTTAAAATGAGATTTAATAATGATATTTAAATCATGTGATCGCACTATTGTTGAGGACACATTTCCCAACAATCTCCCACTTGTCCTCGACAAGTGTGCGTCACCAATTCTCTTGTCCTATTACTATCTCCCACTCAATGCAAGGTGTCTTTCAGGTCGTACTTGCAAGTGATCATATCGAGAGTGGTTTCCTCGATCCGAGAATAACGATTGACCGGATTTATCCACTCTGGATACCTTCCGAGCGTGGCCACGCATTTCCAGTTCATTACTCCTCGAGTGGCCCTGAGATATTGTTTTAACCCTGACAAGGGGATGGACAATTCCTATCGCACTCATTCCCTTCGACTAGCCACAGCCATCATAACCCAAAATATGCCCATTTGACCCCATTTACGAAGGTCGTAGTAACACAAATCAAAGTTAATCTGAAACTGAGCCATCTTAGGTGAATAGTCTTTAGTCAAAAGAATCGACTCATTTGAATACTATAGCAGCTCTCGCCACGACCAGGCTATATAAATTTGTCAGAACTCTATAAGCGGTCATAAGGCCCGACAAAGTGTTCCTAACAATCTGCCTATGTGATCGACTAGTCATCTCACATGACTGTATGGCACTTGAACTTGCCATCAATCGCATCACACTCTAGTCACTTCGAGACGTCACCTCATACAAGTGACTATGGGCGAATACAATGCTAATCCGCGTTCACTTTAACGGGGTTCAATTGTCTTTACAACCCGTTTGGATGTAACAAAGTATAATAAAAGAGTTTTGAAGTAAAAACTCGAACGACAAATGTGATTATCACATATGAATAGTCAATGCCTGATTACTATTTCATGTTCTATAATCTAATTTGATCTTGTATGTAGTTGCTTATTTCAATTCGATTGAAATGACATGACTCATCATGTTAAGCCTATGAGAAGGCTTTGGTTAGTAGGTTTTATCAACTTCTTGTACCTTACTCAACCTTACTACATATTCGTTTTCCTTTGTAATGTATACATTTGCATTACAAAACTTTCTGAGTACGTGTCGAGATCCAATCAAGACATAGGTCCTCTAGCCTAAGAATAGCTCCCACTGTTTTCGCAGTGTGCGGGACTCTTCCTTCTTGCACATCCCATGATTGCAAGTGTACTCAATTTCCGTTATAAATATCTCTCATTGTTCTTTATTGCCTAGAACGATTCTAGAAAATCTACTTCTTAATTAACATTGCCACAATGGTATCTTAACCATCCTAGTGTGTTTTGATTATGGTTTTGTCGGAAACCATGCGCAATCTCAATTGTCAATTGTCACTTGTGTAACACCCTTACACAATATTGCATCATAAACACATTGCTTTACTTCCTTAATGCTTCTGCAAGCACTTAAGGGTAATCTTTATAGCTTACTTGGTAAAGATTACTTAAATTCGATTTTGAAAACAATTCATCATACTCAAAGTATATGAAGTGTTATACATCATTTTCTATTTAATTGATTTGGCAGCGGAAGCAAATGAAATCAATCAAATATGTTCAACTTAATTGAACTTAGTCATGAATCTTATCAACACAAGACTTCTTATATGACGCTAATATCACGTGGATTTATCTACATAAATCTAGATATTAAAGATGTATTATATTTACTCCAAAAGTCTTAAATCATTCTTAATGATCAATATGTCATCCACATATCGGACTAATTAAAATTTCCGTAACTCCCACTAAACTCCATGTATAAACACAACTTCTCGACTTATCGAGAAACGTTTTATCACATGATCAAAATATTGATTCTTACTCATTGATGTCCTACTTAAGACCCTCTCTTAAGTTTCTCATTATCTTAGGATTGCAAGAATCTAATAAACTCATGACATGTATTGAATACATTCCTTCTATTGAAGAAGTGGGTTTTAGATTCACTCGCCATGTATTTCATAACCTCATAATGAAACACAATCCCTAAGAAGATCCAAATAGACTTAAGCATTTCAATTTGTGCAAAACCCTTTGCAACCAATCTTGCTTTGAAATATTAGTGCAACACCCTTTGTCACTAATCAAGCCTTTTATTTCGGATTCTCATGGCTCTAAGCCTTGTATTGAGTTGTGACTTAAACACTCTTATGTAAGTCATATGTTCATTACTTTCTAGAAGTAATCAACTTGAATCAAACAATTTCTTTTGTAAGTTATAAGCTCTTTACTTTCTTAAAAGTAGCATGAATTCATCATTTTTAACAAGTGACGAATTTAACCTCCTAGGTTTTGAAGAAACAATGTCTTACACAAAACGTCTCATGTAGCCAAGATATACCAGTTTCTTGCGACATAACATTCTTTGTGGCTCTTGAATAATTTTCTCCCACTCTGTCTTCTAGAAATAAACTTGCATTTTAGAAAGACAGCTTCACGAGCCACAAACCCGGTGTACTCGTGATAATTGAAAAGGGAAAAATGAGCATTTGTTTCTTGTGAAAACTTACAAATATGGTACCCTTACCATTTCATATCTCATATGATTTGATTTAGTGGAAAAATAATTTAGACAAAAATGATAAAATCCCCAAAAGGATCAAGTAACTCAAAGTAACTTGATTGAAGTCCAAACCATATCGAATAGCGTTTGATTTCTTATTCAATCACACATTATTTCATAATGCGTGCTAAGAGAGATTAACTTGTGATATTAGATCACATTTCCATTGGCTTATATCAAAGTCTTCAATTTGATAATCCCATCACGACTAAATCGTGATTTCTTTAACTCTTAAAACTTCTTTAAAGATTTTCTATTTACCTTATTAAGTTAACACATTAGCGTCAACTTAAATCGTTGGTAAAAGAGAATGATCAACCTATTATGGATCAATGATTTATAACCTCGATCTCCTTTTCAACCAAAAGGCACGAGACATCTTGCTTTAAATACAAGATACGCATATACCATTAACAATCTAGTGGTTTCAAGAGTACTCGATAACTCTTTGCGTTCATCATTCCAAAATTTTAAGGTTTAATCTTGGGTTACCAATTTTGAGTCTTGCATCATCTTCATGATATATTATTCTAGTTTGGTTTAGAATATAATCACCTTGATGATGGGCTAGCCATACATCAAATCATGGTGTATAGGGTCACAAAAGTGAAACCTCTTTTGTATCTTTAACAAATTGTATTCTTATTTAGAGTTTATGTACTTAATAGTCACAATTAAGTACAACTCCAAACCCGAAAACTAGATTTAGTACACAATGACTCTATCTCTTGACTTCATTGTTGCTAGTCGTCATATTCTAATCATCCTATGTATCAAACATAATGATGAAAACCACCACCGGTTTCTAATATTGACGAAGTAATACTAGCAAAATTATGTTTAATCAAATAAACATTTAACGAAGAAGGTCCCATTAGATGTCCCACAACTAACTTGTTGATTCTTCAATAATTTGGGGTAGTTTCCTTTCTTGTGCCCAACATTTAGGACAATGGAAACTTTATTGGTCGGGATTGATAGGTTTAGTATCGTCATTCTCAACAACTGATACGAAAATTACTCAAAAGAATAAGATTCGTTAGAGTTGCAGCGGAATTAACCAAACTGGACAGTGCTGAAGACTGTCTGATTGTCGAATGTATACGATTTGAACGGTTTATTGAACTGTCTGAATCAGAACGAGAACTTAGTAATTTTTATGTGTTTTTTTGTGATATAAACGAAACAAGAAAATAAAAGGATATTTGCTTGAGCTAGACCTATAGCTCAACCAATGGTGAATTATAATCAAGACCTATTGATTATAACTCGTGTTAATGTTCGAAAACGCGTCAAACAATAACGAAATTCGGAACGAAACTCGTCGATCCTATGCTTACACGATGTAAACGAAACTTTGCAAGTTTATTGATAATTCTTTGATATGAAATAAGGATACAATAGCTCCCTATTTATACTAAGCTAGACCGACTCCTAGAAGGACTTAAGGAAACAATCGACTTTCCTAATCTTACTCGACTTAAACTATGGCTAATTTGCCTTATTATAATCCTAATACTTTTAGGGAAAATAATTAAAGGAAATAACAACAAGGAAATAATTAACTAAACCAGATTTTAAGAAAATTGGAAACTTTCCTAAAACCGGATAGACTACTAATTAGGAAAACTTAAATAAGGAAAGATATGGCAGCCGACTGTTGTGCTTGCCTATGCACGTTTCCTCAAGCTCCACGGACCTTCCTTCTCCAGCTCCATGCACTCTCCTTGACGTCCAAGGAAGTTATTAAACTTGACGCCCAAGTAATTAAAGGAAAACTTTGTTGAACACGTAGTGAAGTCGCTTCGACGGTCGAATAAATCCACGTAGTCCTGCTCATTTTGTTCATTTCGCTGTTGAGTCGCATCATTTTTGTATCATCCCCTCCCCCTTGGAAAGGAATTGTCCTCAATTCATGTAGCCTCATATCTTCGGGAACAAATATGAATAACTTAAACAAGAGAGCAAACAAGAAGATGAATACAAGCAATAAACTAGATTTAAATCTTACGCCTCCATCAACACCTATCTTCTTCTCGTTCCTCAATTTTAAAGTCTCATTGTGCCATGGTTGCTTGTGCTTTCCTCTCCTCCACCCTCCGTGCACAAGAATTAGAAACTTGTTAACATCTGCATATTCAAGATCAAGTGAACAAGATGATCTTTTGACAGTTGTAGCATTCATCTTTACTTGATTACCAACCACATAAGAACTCGAAAACTCTTTAAAGTTTACAGAACCCAATAAGAAGTTATCATTGCATTCAACATCTTCATAATTCCCCATTAATACCGAAGTGAAGAAAGTAAGATCAGAATCCCTATCACCATATAAGAACTCATCTACATACGATTCCAATGGTGATTTATATTCGCTCTTCATCAACATAGGTTTGACATGAATTAGATTGCTATGAATCAAACTTAACTCCATTGTCGGTCCTTCAACAATTTCTCTTTGCTCCTCTTGTTGATAATCATCCTTATCAAAATTCACAATCTTTGTAACTTCACCATCAATAGCATCAACCGTCTCGTCGTCTTCATAATCATCAAATATCGGGGAATGATTTACACATAAGGAAGAATAAATGTTATTGTGTAGCTTCTCATTGTTTAACACTTGTTCAAATTCATCCTCCATAGATTCCTTCCTTGTTTGAAGGGTATGCCTCAAGTCTAAGAACGTATCATAGGTTGGAGCTTCATATACTTCAGTTTCTTCGTCGTCTCGTTCTTCGCCATTGATAATAAACAACCCTCTTCCTTGCAATTCTTCATCATATAATTTGTCTCGAATGGCAATTGCTTCACATAGCGTTATACTTCTTCGATTAGGGCACTCACTTTGATAATGTCCTAACCCTTGGCACTTGAAACATTGAACTTTGGTCAAGCTCTTCTCTTTCGACTCCTGAACAGTCTTAGAAACCGTTTGAACAACAGGGGCTGCTGAAACCACAGATTTCGTACTTGTGTTCGAACTAGTCTCTTCGGATTCGATCACCTCGAGTCTTTCCCAACGACTTGACCTAGAAGCAACACCACCTGACTTGATTTGTCCTTCAGCTTTCACACATAGATCACATAACATATCGAAAGAGGAATAAGGATGCATCTCGACCGCATGAGCAATATTAAGGTTTAGCCCTCGAAAGAAACGAGCCATCTTTTGTTCCTCAATCTCCTCTACTTCATTCATAAGGGTTATTCTTTCAAATTCAGCAATATAATCGGTAATACTCAAGCTCCCCTGCATTAATTCAGCCAATTTACGATATAAATCAATCTTATGAGTTTTGGGAACAAACCTCTTTCGTAGCTTACGTTTTAAAGACTCCCACGAAGCTAGCTTTTCCTTCCCTTCACGTGCCCTAGCAGCCTTCAAACTTTCATACCATAAAGATGCATTCTTGCGTAGCTTCAAGATTGCATATTTGCAACGCTTCTCATCATCAATGTCCTTGAAGTCGAACATCCTCTCCATCTGTCTTTCCCATTCAAAATATTCCTCGGGATCCGTGCCACCAACAAACTCCGGAAGTTCATTGATTTTGAACTCATCCATGTACTTGACCGGTTCTCTCCGTGGTTGCATACGCTGTCCTGGGGTAAAGTTGATGTTCTTTAAAGCCTCTTGGAGATTTTGAAGAAAATTTGGATCATTAAAATCCATGATCACCGTCTTGGATCAACAAATCTGTCTCTGATGCCAAATGATACGAAAATTACTCAAAAGAATAAGATTCGTTAGAGTTGCAATGAATTAACCAAACTGGACAAATCTTGAAGACTGTCGATTGTCGAATGTATACGATTTGAACGGTTTATTGAATCGTCTAATCGAACGAGAACTTAGTAATTTTTATGTGTTTTTTTGTGATATAAACGAAACAAGAAAATAAAAGGATATTTGCTTGAGCTAGACCTATAACTCAACCAATGGTGAATTATAATCAAGACCTATTGATTATAACTCGTGTTAATGTTCGAAAACGCGTCAAACAATAACGAAATTCGGAACGAAACTCGTCGATCCTATGCTTACACGATGTAAACGAAACTTTGCAAGTTTATTGATAATTCTTTGATATGAAATAAGGATACAATAGCTCCCTATTTATACTAAGCTAGACCGACTCCTAGAAGGACTTAAGGAAACAATCGACTTTCCTAATCTTACTCGACTTAAACTATGGCTAATTTGCCTTATTATAATCCTAATACTTTTAGGGAAAATAATTAAAGGAAATAACAACAAGGAAATAATTAACTAAACCAGATTTTAAGAAAATTGGAAACTTTCCTAAAACCGGATAGACTACTAATTAGGAAAACTTAAATAAGGAAAGATATGGCAGCCGACTGTTGTGCTTGCCTATGCACGTTTCCTCAAGCTCCACGGACCTTCCTTCTCCAGCTCCATGCACTCTCCTTGACGTCCAAGGAAGTTATTAAACTTGACGCCCAAGTAATTAAAGGAAAACTTTGTTGAACACGTAGCTGAGTCTGGCTTCTGACTGAACAGTCACGTAGTCTGTTCATTTTGTTCATTTCGCTGTTGAGTCGCATCATTTTTGTATCAACAACTTTACCTTTAACATTACCTTGTATCAATTCCATTATAATTCTTACTTCTTGAACCTCGTCCTCATCTTAACGGTTTAAGAGAATGCTCCCACTTAATTCAATGAGTCTTTGCTTTGAGAAGCAAAATTGAATTCATGAAGATTCACTCTTCATTTGTTCGTTTTAGTCTTAAAACTTTCATTGAAGTGGTTGCGTTATTTTGGTCAATTACGAATTCTTGACAAAACTAATTACCAAAACAATTTATCGCTTCAAGGTACTTAATTCATTTAAGTACATGAAAAATAATCCATTGTAAGTAGATGTGTTAGTCAAGAATCAAAAACCTGTTTGATAATGAATAACTTTAATCTATACTCTTTACAAGAGATCCTTAGCAATGGTTCATATGAGGTTTTAGAAGCAAATTCATATTTGTCTTTAGTTACGATGTTTTAATGGAGTTTTGAATCAAAAACGAAATGATATCGTATATTAATTGTGGTAAAGAAATAGAACAATATAACAACGGAATAGTGGAAAAAACTTAACATTTATCGTTTTATTAATACTTGTAAACAAGTATAGCATTTACATAGTGACCTCTACCCAACTATAATAAATGATTCCAAGACCCAAATTCATATTGACTTTGATGTGAAACACCCACCCCTTACAATATTTGACACTTTGTGAAATTGCAGGAAAAAGGACCAAGTCCTAAAATTGGTTTGAGCACCCTATTGGACTCCTAAATTCGTGAAAATTTGCAGTAATTACTCTTGACACCTTAGCTCAATTCTGTGAAAATTATAAGATTTTAGGAGACTCAGAAGTAATTTAAATAAATTACTAAACCTGAACTGACAGAGAAGGAGCAGTCTGACAGTGTGGGTGTAATTGTGAAGTAAAGGAAGTAAATTTGAGATATAATTGTTCAACTACCTTCCACAGCAAGCACAGGAAGTTAACTAAACGATTTGGGATGTTTAACTCAAGAAAACCACAGCTTAACACATGAGAACTCGAGTTGAAACAGACAATAAAGCTCAAACAATCCACAGCAAGCACAGGACTGTTCTCACCCTATTACCAGGTTCTTATTCAATACTCACAGCAAGCACAGAGTATCAATAAGCCTGACTCTACCCTATGTTTCTAACATAAGATTTAAGAGATTTGAATTGAGAGTAAACTCAGGTTTTCATTCATAAAATCACCGCCTCTAACGATCCGATGCAAGGGTCCTTATATAGGCCTTGCTTTTAGGTTAAACATGAAATAAAAGGTTTATCTAAGGGCCAGGATTGTCCCATAAGTCAGGACAAAAGTCTAGATAATATATTACAACGGCAAAAAGATCATAAATGTAAACTAGAGTGAAAACAAATTGAGTATGCAGAGGACAGTCAGGTGATAGTGACATCTTTGTTGCCTTTCAAGCTTTTCTGTGGTAGTTGTTGCTTTTCCTGCTTATGTGAGGACGAGTGGTCTCCTTGGTCTTGACTTAGTGCAGTGTAATGTCCAAGGGTTTAGACAAAATCAACAACAAACCAGCAAAAATAAGACAGTTTTCTCAGAAATGCAATAAGCTTGTGCTAATTAATAAAATTATGAAATAACCTCCTAAAATCATGAAACTTGGCAGTAAATTTCCTTAATATAAGAACTAACTCTGAGTGAATTTCCAGGATTTGTAGAAGACTCAAAGTAGTATAAACACTCAACCGAATGACGATAGACACAAATGGACAAAGAATGAGGTGGTTCTGGTATTTGACTGAAAGGAGGTAACTTTGGATATAATTATCAACTGTAAAACCCACAGAATTCTCACAGGGAATTAAGCTAACAATTTGGGGTGTTAGAGTTAAGAGATTCCACAGATTAACACAGGAAAGACTCAACTAAAACAAACAGCAAAGCTAAACTAACCACAGTCTCAGCACATGAAAGTTTATACTCTACTAACAGGTACTTAATCAATAACCACAGTCTAAGCACAGGTTATTATCAAGCCTGACTCTAATCTACAGACTAAGCACAAGATTAAGAGGTTCAAATTTGAGAGAAATCTCAGGTTTCATTCATAAAACAGCTGTGTTACAACAGTCTGAGTTGAGGTCCTTATATAGGCCTCTTTAGGTTACAAACTTGAAAGGAAACTACATCCAAGGGTCAGGATCCTTTCTCACATGCTGGTATAAGTCCAAGTACAATATTAAAACGGTTTAAAAGCTCTTAATTGTAAACTGGAATGAAAACAAAAGAGAAATACAGTGACAAAGTGACAGTTGTGGTCCTTTCTTTGCATTGCTGGCTTTTTCTGTAGAATGTAGGCACTTGAGGACGAAATGATTGAGTCCTTGGCATTAAAATTGGCTCTAGGTTGTATCTGATATATGGGAGGACAAGCCAAAAGTCCTTTGAGTCCTTTTTCCTCATGGTTTAGCCAGAAATGGAAAGGTTGCTTTTGATGTTTGTCATTTGCTGCAGTTCTGTCCAGCTTAGTTTTCTGTGACTTGCATTGTGATTCACCCTTGGACCCCTAGGACTTTTCTGAGCCTATTTTAGTGGCCAACCAGCTGGCCATGGTGGCAGCTGGTGGTTGGGCTTGTACTCGTACCTATTAGCCCCTAAACTTAGCCCAGTTTGGTTGCTTCCTGAAATGGGTGTGGTGCTGTTTTGGCCTGCTTGCATTTGTGGGGTGTCCTGGTCAGTGGCTCCTGCTGCAACCTCCCCTGGTTGAACAGGGCTTGTCCTCAAGCCTGGTGACTCCTTCCCCTCAGCATCCTCATAATATGGACTTAGGTCACCTACATTAAAAGTGCCATGCACCTCATACTCTCCTGGTAGATCTACTTTGTAGGCATTTGGACCAATCCTCTCAACAATTTCAAAGGGGCCATCAGCTCTTGGCATCAACTTGTTCTTTCTTCTTGATGGGAACCTCTCTTTTCTTAAATGAACCCAGACTAAATCCCCTGGAACAAATTCTTTCCTTTTCTGAGGCATCTTGGACTGTTTCATGTACTTCTCATTTGTCCTCTCAATTTCCCTTTTCACAGTTTCATGGAGTTTCAGTAGTTGTTCTGCCCTGGCCTTAGCATCATGATTTATCTCATTTCTTGGTACAGATGACAAGTCTACAGGCATTAGGGGATTAATTCCATAGACAACCTCAAAAGGACTATGACCGATGGCTAGATTGATGGTGATCTGTTGAAGGCAAATTCTGCTATTGCTAACTTGATGTCCCAATCTTTTAGACTCTTGCTTACAAGACATCTCAGAATCCTACCCAAAGTTTTGTTGGTGACCTCAGTTTGGCCATCTGTTTGGGGGTGGTGAGAAGTATCTTGAACAACGATTTTGTTTTGAGCGACTTCCATAGAGTTTTCCAAAAGTAACTCATGAACTTTGTATCTCTATCTGAAACAATTGTCTTTGGAACCCCATGAAGCCTCACAATCTCCTTTAGGTATAGCTCAAAGCAACACTGGCAAAGCATCTTCTCGTTTTCTTACAAGCTATAAAATGGGCCATCTTACTGAACTCATCAACAACAACCATGATTGAATCCTTTCCTCTCTGTGTCCTTGGCAATGCAACAATAAAATTCATGCTCACATCCTCCCATGGCTTGTCAAGGGCACTGGTAATGGGATATATGGACCAGTTTGGAAGGAACTCTTAGCCATTTGACATGCTGAACATCTCTTGAGAACATTTTGGACATCCCCCATCATTTTTGGCCAATGAAACTGTTCCTGTAGTATGTCCAGTGTTTTCTGAACACCAAAATGCCCTCCCAAGCCTCCTGAATGGACTTCCCCGATTAGGAGGTCCCTCAGAGGAACCCCTTGGAACACAGAGCTTGTTCCCTTGGAATAGAAACCCATCTTGCAGCAAGTATTTGTTCCCTGGAACCCTATGCCCTTCAAACTGTGTGATCCACTCCTCAGAGAAGTCAGGGTCTTCCCTGTACATCTCTTTCATGAACTCAAAACCAAGGACCCTGGTTCCCATAGCTGACAGTAAGGAGTGCCTCCTTGATAGTGCATCTGCTACTACATTTTGTTTTCCTTCCTTATACTTGCTGGAAAAGGTGAATGATTGCAAGTACTCCACCCATTTAGCATGCCTGTGACTCAATTTGTGTTGGCCATTTATATATTTCAAAGCTTCATGATCAGCGTGTAACACAAATGGTTTTGGCTTCAAATAGTGACTCCAATGCATGACTGCCCTGATAATTGCATAAAATTCTTTGTCATAGGTAGAATACTTTAACTTAGCTCCATTCAACTTCTCACTGAAATAAGCTACAGGTTTCTGAGCTTGGATCAGGACTGCACCAATGCCTACCCCACTGGCATCACACTCTACTTCAAAGAGTTGGTCAAAGTCTGGCAATTTCAGAATAGGAGTCTCACACATCAATTTCTTAATCCTCTCAAAGGACTGTTGAGCATTCTCAGTCCAGTGGAACTCTCCTTTCTTCATACACTCGAGAATTGAGCAACAACCGAATCAAGTTCTTGATAAATCTCCTATAAAATGAGGCCAATCCATGGAACCCTCTCACCTCAGTGATTGTTTTAGGAGTTGGCCAGGATTGAATGGCTGCAACTTTGTCCTGATTAACTGTAATCCCTCTCCCAGAGACAATGTACCCTAGGAATGCCACTTCTTCAACCATAAAAGTGCATTTTTCCAGTTTACCAAATAACTTTTGTTCCTTGAGGATCCTGAACACAGCTTCAAGATGTTTCGGTGTTCTCTTTCACTTCTTTGCTATAAACCAAGATATCATCAAAGTAGACCACTGCAAATTTGCCTAAACATGGCCTTAGCACCTCAGTCATCAGTCTCATAAAGGTGCTTGGTGCATTAGAAAGACCAAATGGCATCACAAGCCACTCATACAGTCCATGTTTAGTTTTGAAGGCAGTCTTCCATTCATCTCCTTCCCTTATCCTGACTTGATGGTACCCTTGCCTGAGATCAATTTTAGAAAATACCATGGCACCACTGAGCTCATCTAACATATCATCCAACCTTGGTATTGGGAACCTGTACTTGACAGTGATGTTGTTAATGGCCCTGCTGTCAAGACACATCCTCCATGTTCCATCTTTCTTTGGAACAAGTAGAGCAGGGACTCGCACAAGGATCGAGAGATTCCCCGACAAATCCTTTGCTCATAAGTTCCTCAATTTGGCTTTGCAATTCTTTGGTAGCAGCTGGATCACTCCTATAAGCTGGCCTGTTAGGAAGCACTGAGCCTGGAACAAGGTCAATGTGGTGCTCAATGCCCCTCAATGGTGGCAACCCACTAGGCAGCTCTCTTGGAAATACTTCCTTATACGTCTGAATTAATGGTCTAACTTCAAAGCAGGGCATCTCGGGCTCCTTCTCTCGCTTACTTCTTTGGATAGTAACACCCAGACAGGTTGTTCTTGCTTCATTTCTTTGATCATGGCTGCTTCAGAAAGAAATAGCACACCATTGCCCTCCTCTGGCATACTTGGACCTCCATAGTTTCTCTGGTTGGGTGGTAATGGGGTCAGGGTGACCTTCTTGCCTTCATGCTTGAAGCTATAGATGTTATCTTTCCCATGGTGAGTGGTATTCCTGTCATATTCCCATGGTCTTCCTAAGAGTAGGTGGCAGGCATCCATTGGGACAATATCACACAAGACTTCATCTTTGTACACCTTCACAATAGAAAATGGAACCAAGCATTGCTTGTCCACCCTTACTTCTGCTCCCTTGTTCAACCATCTCAACTTGTAAGGGTTTGGGTGCTCTTGAGTTGTCAGGTTGAGTTTACTAACCATGGCATTTGATGCCACATTTGTACAACTTCCCCCATCTATGATTAGGTTACAAACCCTCCCCTGGACTGTGCATCTGGTTCTGAATATCAGGGATCTTTGATCGGCTTCCGAGGTGAGTGTTGGGAATGCATGACCCTCCACAAGACTAAGCCGTGACCTGTATCGGGGGGCCACAACCGCATCTTGTTCTGGTTCTCCTTCGCCTCTACTTCCTCCATTATCAGGGTCTCATCTTCTTCATACTGAACCAACCCTTCCCTCTCCCATTGTTCTACTTCCATTGCTTTGTCAATTGGTTCTCTTAGAAGGACAGTCCTTCCTAAAATGGCCATACCCTTGGCACTGGAAGCATTTAACTCTCCCATCAGTTACAGTTGTGTTGGTTCTAGGGTTCACATGACTCTTCCCCTTGTCTGGTGTTGGTTGGGTTGCAGTTTTTGGGACTTCTCCAATCCTAACCCCAGAAAAAGGTTTGAAAGTGGGTTTGGTAAGGGGTTTGGAAGCAGTGACCTTGGCTTTTCCCATCTTTTCAATCCTCAATGCCAGGTTGGCTGCCTCATCAAAGGACCAAACTTGTTGCATTCTAACTCTCATAGCAATCTTAGGATCTAAGCCCTCAACAAACCTAGCAATTTTCTGTTCAGGCTTCTCAGTGATCTCACATTGCAGGGTAAGTTGTTCAAAGCTCCTAAGATAAGACTCAACAGACTGTTGGTCTTGTTTCAGCTGGGTTAACTTGATAAACATATCCTGTGTGTAATCTTTAGCTATAAACTTATCCTTCAATTTCTTCTTAAGTTTTAGCCAAGATTTAATGGGTTCCTTGCCTTCTCTCATTCTCTGGCTTTTCAGGGTTTCATACCACAGTGAGGCATAACCTTTGAATTTAAGGATAGAAACTTTGAAAGCTTTCCTGTCAGTATATCCCTTAAATTCAAAGACTCTCTCAACAGTTCTAATCCAGTCTAACAAATCTTCAGGGTTTAAACTACCATGGAAATCAGGAATTTCTACCTTTATATCTTTGTCTCTTTCCATGTAGATGCCCTCTGCCATAGATTCATCAGATTCCATCGACATGTCTTCTCCATGTTCCTGGTGGTATGGTTGTCCTCTTCCCGCTCCAAAGAAAGCCTCTACCCCCGCCTCTGCCTCTCGTAGGGTGGCCTGTTAGGAACTCCTTCTGCAAGAGTGTTGACAATATTTACCAGTTCATTGATTCTTCCTGCTATCTGATCCACCCTGGTCTCAATACCAGTAAATCTCTCTTCACTCATGGGTTATTTTTTGTAGTTTTGTTGTAGTTAGGGTAAAAATGAACTCACTTTCCTTCCCAAGACTAACACAAGATGGAATCGTGTTAAAACCTTGCTCGATATACCAATTTGCGCAATAATGTCCAAGGGTTTAGACAAAATCAACAACAAACCAAAAAAAATAAGACAGTTTTCTCAGGAATGCAATAAGCTTGTGCTAATTAATAAAATTATGAAATAACCTCCTAAAATCATGAAACTTGGCAGTAAATTTCCTTAATATAAGAACTAACTCTGAGTGAATTTCCAGGATTTGTAGAAGACTCAAAGTAGTATAAACACTCAACTGAATGCAGACTGATAGACACAAATGGACAAAGGAATGAGGTGGTTCTGGTATTTGACTGAAAGGAGGTAACTTTGGATATAATTATCAACTGTAAAACCCACAGAATTCTCACAGGGAATTAAGCTAACAATTTGGGGTGTTAGAGTTAAGAGATTCCACAGATTAACACAGAAAGACTCAACTAAAACAAGCAAAAAAGCTAAACTAACCACATCTCGGCAAAGACAGAAAGTTTATACTCTACTAACAGGTACTTAATCAATAACTACAGTCTAAGCACAGGTTATTATCAAGCCTGACTCTAATCTACAGACTAAGCACAAGATTAAGAGGTTCAAATTTGAGAGAAATCTCAGGTTTCATTCATAAAACAGCTGTGTTACAACAGTCTGAGTTGAGGTCCTTATATAGGCCTCTTTAGGTTACAAACTTGAAAGGAAACTACATCCAAGGGTCAGGATCCTTTCTCACATGCTGGTATAAGTCCAAGTACAATATTACAACGGTTTAAAAGCTCTTAATTGTAAACTGGAATGAAAACAAAAGAGAAATGCAGGTGACAGTGACAGGTTGTGGTCCTTTGCTGCATTGCTGGCTTTTCTGTAGAATGTAGGCACTTGAGGACGAAATGATTGAGTCCTTGGCATTAAAATTGGCTCTAGGTTGTATCTGATATATGGGAGGACAAGCCAAAAGTCCTTTGAGTGCTTTTTCCTCATGGTTTAGCCAGAAATGGAAAGGTTGCTTTTGATGTTTGTCATTTGCTGCAGTTCTGTCCAGCTTAGTTTTCTGTGACTTGCATTGTGATTCTCCCTTGGACCCCTAGGACTTTTCTGAGCCTATTTTAGTGGCCAACCAGCTGGCCATGGTGGCAGCTGGTGGTTGGGCTTGTACTCGTACCTATTAGCCCCTAAACTTAGCCCAGTTTGGCTGCTTCCTGAAATGGGTGTGGTGCTGTTTTGGCCTGCTTGCATTTGTGGGGTGTCCTGGTCAGTGGCTCCTGCTGCACTTAGTGTCCAAGCACCCTTAGATATATGGAAACTTAAGTTAAAGAAGCCTCACACACAGCTTTTCCTTGGTTTGTCCAGAAATAGCAATGTACTTTTTGGAATCTCTCCTTTCCTGCAACTTGCTTTCAGACTGGTTTTTCAATACTTTGCAATGAGAATTTGACCTGGCTCCCTAGGACTTTTTGATGCTCATATGAGTGTTTTATCAGCTAGCCATGGTGGCAGCTGATGATTTGCCTTGTACTGGTACTTAGGAGCCTGCAAAGTAGACTGATCAGTGGCTAGGTAGGAGTGGTTATGGCCTGTTGTTGCCTGAGTTGCTTGACTATGGAATAGTTGGTTGTCCTAGTTACTAGCTCCTGCATCAGACTTAGGCACGGTGGGGCCGATACATCCTTCATCAATATAACTCGGTGGATTAACGTTTAATCGATTCTACTTTTAGAACTCTTGGTCGATAAAATTACATTAACATTTATCTTTAGCCCAAAACACATCCGACAAGGGCACGGTGGGGCCGATACATCCCTTATCAAAAACTTTTGTTGAGTTCAACCCAAATTTCGAATAAATGTGTCCATCATCCAAATCCACATCAACTTGGGCACGGTGTGGCCGATACATCCCTTATCAACATGAATTCGGTGGATAGACATTTATCACCCACTTCCCCTACGTAACAAGGTTTGTACCCCGGTGGGGCCGAGCGCACTCCCTCGCGAAATAGGTTTTCATGGTTTCTACTATTTGGTAAGGCTATGTCTCAATTGATTGTTTTAGCGAGAGGTCATGTCAATTTATTATCTATCACGTTTTAAGTGAACTAAAGCGGTGAACTACGATAATTATAATTGACACGGTCGATAAACTCGATAAAAGATAATGCATGTTTTAGTTATGGCGATTTAGCGATGCATGTGACATCAAATAAAATGCAAGCATAAAGATAAATAAATCCTAGTATGGCCTTTCCTAAAATAGAAAAACTATTTATCTATTACATATTCGGAAACCAACTCCATTGGTCCCTTGAACTTCGGTTGTGGCACGCATCTCGAGGTAACACCGTCTTTATGTATCGCCATTCTTGAAGAAATCCGTCTTTGGGAACTCCGGAATGAATAAAATTACATAATAAATTACATAATTTCCTATTATACATTTGTAACTTAAAATAAAATAAATCTATTAAATTACAAAACGGTGATACGAGATCACAATAAAAATTACAACCGAATCGATATTCCCATACATTTCGGGAAATACCAATTAAAAACTAAGGCCATACTAAGTAAAATTACATAATTCAAAATTACATAAATTAAAATTATGACAATCATAAAGAAAATGCAGCATTATAATATGTATGAACATGCTCAATTTTATGCTAAATCGCCTTTAATTAGCCAATATCGTATATTACTTGGTTTTTACGGATTTGCGTGATTTCAACATTTTATAATCACAAAAATACATAAACTCATATTTATGCATAAGTTAATTACCCTAACCTCTTAGGACTCAAAATTTAGTCTTCACTAATAATTTGACCATAATTAACCCATATTTACAAAATTGTTCATAAATGGACCAAAAATTACAAAAATAAGCTATTAAACTTCAAATAAATCACAAAATTTCAAATAAATTCAAAATTTGAAATTTAAACTCATGAAAATTCTGGAAAATTACCATGACACTCATAATGTTCAAAATCTTAGGTTAAAAATTTCGAAATTTTTCCGGAAAAACAATGTTGCGGTTTATCGATTTTTAATAAAATAATCATAAAAACATGGAAAAATTGTTTTCATTAACTTTTCAATTTTAGATCTGAAAAAGATAATAAAATGCAACATTAGACGTTTTTCCTAAGTCATAGATTATGTTTTATTAATTTTTCACTAATAATGTCACTATTTATGCTATTTTTCTTCAAAAATCCATAAATCATGCAAAAAGACTTCTTTATAGCCAATTATTTTACACACATCTTGTAAAATTGCATGTGCCAACATATTAATTTTCTATGACCAGATTCGAAATTTAACTCATATTAACCTATTTTTCACCTAAATCCGAATTTAATAATGAAAAATTCATTTTTCATACATAACAAATCCAAAAAATTATGAAAATTTACAGGTTATCTAAAAATAATATATATGACAACATATCCAAAAATAAACTTAAAATTCGAAGTATAGCTAATTTTAGACCAAAAATGACATTTTTACTCATAAAATCATATTTAAATGCCATTATTGTAAAATATGAACAATAAAAATTCGAAAAATTAACCAAAATATCCTAAAACATTTTAGGACCAGAAATATTAACATGCATGAATTAATTTCGTGATATTTCATAATAACACAAATTTTACAAGTTTTATATGTTATTCTTATAACTCGGAAAAACTTTTAACCGATTTGCATGCAAACAACCGTGGCTCTTGATACCGATTGAAAGAAAAGTAGATCTTTATACATACTAACATACTCATATATGTTTAAATTAATTTGTCATAAAATTAAATACGGATTTTATGCATGCAAACAAATAAACAATATAAGGAAGAAAAATAATTTTCTCACCATAAAAATCGGATTTATGGGCACAAGTGAGTTCACCTACTCACTTGTTCTTGAGCTCTCCAAATGGAAGAACAAGGACTCAAAGGTAGAGTCCCTCCCAAAAGCATATACCCAAGGAATACATCTTAATAAACCAATACTATTTAGATCTAGTAATAATATTAGTTTTACCATAAAAATGACACAAAATGAATTGTATTTTGGCTCTTGAAAATTTCGGTCAAGAGGTGATGTTTTTGTGAGATTTTATTTCTCTAGAATTATCATAAATTGTAGAGAGTTTTTTGGAGGATTTTCTTACACTAGAAAAAGATGGGAAGAATGAATAATGATGATAAAGAGAAGAGCTCTCCTCTCTTTCTTGTGGGAGGCCGAAAAAGAGAGCATTGGGTAGTATGCCCAATGCCTTTTGTTTTTGCTCTTCTCAAAAGCTTAGGCTTGCAAGGCTAGTACTTAGATATCATGATTGTGTTTTTCACTCAAGATAAAAACACAATACATATCTTACACTACCTCCTCATTTTCGGTTTTTAAGCATAAAATGGAGAATCCATTTTATTTTGTAATTTGTCAAATTTGTCACATGTAACATGTTACATGACATGTCACAATGTAATGTATTTTTAACATATTAAAAATCAACATACTCATAAAATATGTCATTTACAAAATCGACTAGTAATTCGTAATTACTTGTACCAAAAATGTTTCCAAATTATAAACTACAACATTCTGTATTTATAATAATTTATTCATTCCGTTTCAATTGTTTCTTTAAACAATAATTTCATCTAAGTAATAAAATAATTCGATTACTTAGACCGTGTCTCATTTAATCATATTTACAATAAGATACGTAAATTATACTCACAAAATCATTCGTCAATTTTAAGCAATTTAATTAACTCGATCGGTATACGATTAATTAAATAATCAATTAAGAGTATTTCCCTATAGGTATGACCTAAGGGGATCAATCGATCACCACCGTCGCACGACAAAGAATGTCAAACTCTAGTCACCAACCATTACCGATATGTGTGGACCAGTTGACTGTAAAATATTACATCATATATGTATTCTTAAAATGAGATTTAATAATGATATTTAAATCATGTGATCGCACTATTGTTGAGGACACATTTCCCATCAAAAACAAATTTACTTGTTCATTAGTCCATGTGACTCGTTGTATGAAACAATTTTTCCTTGTTCGTTAGTCCTTGTGACTCGTTGTGCGAACCATTTGTCCTTGTTCATTAATCCTTGGGTTAAAACAATTGTACTTGCTCATTAGTCCATGTGACTCGTTGTGTGAACCATTTGTCGTTGTTCATTAGCCCTTTTGACTCGTTGTGTGAACCATTTGTCCTTGTTTATATTAATGTGACTCGTTGTGTGAACCATTTGTCCTTGTTTATATTAATGTGACTCGTTGTGTGAACCATTTGTCCTTGTTCATAAGTCCTTGTGACTCGTTGTGTTAAACAATTATACTTGTTTATTAGTCCACGTGACTCGTTGTGCGAACCATTTGTCCTTGTTCATTAGTCCTTTTGACTCGTTATGTAAACCATTTATCCTTGTTCATTAGTCCTAGTGAGTCATTGTGTTAAACAATTGTACTTGTTCATTAGTCCATGTGACTCGTTGTGTGAACCATTTGTCCTTGTTCATTAGTCCTTGTGACTCGTTGTGTAAACCATTTATCCTTGTTCATTAATCCTTGTGACTCGTTGTGTTAAAACAATTGTACTTGTCCATTAGTCCATGTGACTCGTTGTGTGAACCATTTGTCCTTGTTCATTAGTCCTTGTGACTCGTTGTGTTAAACAATTGTACTTGTTCATTAGTCCATTTGACTCGTTGTGTGAACCATTTGTCCTTGTTCATTAGTACTAGTGAGTCCTTGTATAAACAATTTATCCTTGTTCATTAGTCCTTGTGAGTCGTTGTGTTAAGCAATTGTACTTGTTCATTAGTCCATGTGACTCGTTGTATGAACCATTTGTCATTGTTCGTTAGTCCATGTGACTCGTTGTGCGAACCATTTGTCCTTGTTTATTAATTAATGTGACTCGTTGTGTGAACCATTTCTCCTTGTTCATTAGTCCTTGTGAGTCATTGTGTTAAACAATTGTACTTGTTTATTAGTCCACGTGACTCGTTGTGTGAACCATTTGTCCTTGTTCATTAGTCCTTTTGACTTGTTATGTAAACCATTTATCCTTGTTCATTAGTCCTAGTGAGTCATTGTGTTAAACAATTGTACTTGTTCATTAGTCCATGTGACTCGTTGTGTGAACCATTTGTCCTTGTTCATTAGTCCTTGTGACTCGTTGTGTAAACCATTTATCCTTGTTCATTAATCCTTCTGACTCGTTGTGTTAAAACAATTGTACTTGTTCATTAGTCCACGTGACAAGTTGTGTTAAACAATTGTACTTGTTCATTAGTCCATGTGACTCGTTGTGTGAACCATTTATCCTTGTTCATTAGTCCTTGTGAGTCGTTGTGTTAAGCAATTGTACTTGTTCATTAGTCCATGTGACTCGTTGTATGAACCATTTGTCATTGTTCGTTAGTCCATGTGACTCGTTGTGCGAACCATTTGTCCTTGTTTATTAATAAATGTGACTCGTTGTGTGAACCATTTGTTTATTAATTCTAGAATAAAACTGCATGGATATGTTTGTAATAGGTTCATTTGGGTAAAAACCTGTAATTTTTAAAACCTGAACCTGTTATAAAGATATCCAAATTGGAAGGTGTCAAACATACAAGGTCTAACTAGAAGTTTCATAACATAACCATCGCTAAAGTCGCGAATAGCAAATTATACAACCAAATGTAAAGAGGGAGACATATGTCCCTAAAATGTATGTGACATAAAAAGTGTTTAAGGGTCACAATATAATAAAGTTAATCTAGGTTCCAAGGTTACTTTGCTCGCTAGCTCGTCCATGTACCCCATATATGCATCACCTACCTGTCATTCGCATTTTATACAAATACGAAAGCCACAGTCAGTGGGGAGTAACTCCGAGTTCTCCCAGCCACGAAATGTCATAATTAATATAACATGTAAACATAAGAATATGAATACGAATCACACAATGCCTTAGCATATAGATGCTAGACAATCGTGCTTATCATGTGAGCAACAATATAACAACACATAGTCCTAGCATGTGAATACTAGACCGACTCATACTACACTATCATGTGAATCACATAACATCCAGGAATCCAAACTCTATCAACCATAGCCGGCTTGCATCTCACCTTCTATGATTCATAGAATCATCAAACAAGAAAGGGCAATATATCGAAGACAGGCATAAGTTCTTAGTCCCGTCAATAGTCACTCTGTAACTCGAGTCTATACCACGAGGTAGGGAAGGTAATCGAACCGGTATCTTGGCTCATAGGTTCTATCAAAACATGGCCAAGACACAACACAACCCTAGCCTAAAATCTGCGCAGACCTAGACATGCGGATACACACCACCGCACCCAAGACCCACAATTGTATAAAACCATGTGAGTACCCTAAGGAGTCCACCAAAGGGTTGGCTAGTACTTAAGCTGACCACTTACTCTCAAAATAAGTAACGAGGTCATGCCCCAACTTGGATATAAACCCACCAAGTCAGGAACACAGAGGCTATTAAGCAGTGAACATACACTCGTCAAAGACTATAATGACCTATCTATGATGAAGGCCGAAATACTCACCTAGGACCTAGTCCCAGCTAGTCCCAGCTTGAATACTTTAGCCCACACCACACAAGACAAGTAGGATACCCAATTCAGCTGACAATCCAACAATATCTCCATTATCAATAATAATCCAAATTCCAGCTAACCGTTAATTTCATAATTCATGAGAACAAGCTAAAATGGCAACAAGACAAGAAGACTGAAGTATAAGGCAACCAATTCATCCAACAACCAACATGTGAAATGATAATTATAAATATCAAGGCATAACATAAAACCTCCAATAACAACCAATCTTACCTCAAAGACAAACCCTCGACCCGAGTCCCGCGACGGGTCATCGGTCAAATCGAGGCTGACTGGTTTAAACCTAGTTTGACCAAACTCGTTCGGTCAATCCGCCCACTCGAGTCTTGGCCTCGCTTTGGCCCAAATTACAAATTTTATCGCAATATTATTCTCATGCTATTTCTAATTTCTATCATGTGAAAAACGAAAGTAACACATTATCAATTACCTAAACACTTAACAGACAACAAGCACAACATTTACTACTAATGTGACATTAATTCGTCGAGTAACTCGGAATAGTTACCTTACGCTAGCAAAGAGACAAGTAATAACTTGAGAAAGCTTCTAAAACCCAAAATTACTCTTCATCTTCAACCACATATGAGCCACCTAAAATAATTATGTGAAAGGACGATATTAACGAATTATCTTTATATAAAATATGAGACGGAAATTAATTTAATTATATTTTAAATAAACCAAACTAGCGTCAAAACAATTTATGGACACGACTCAAAAGTTATTATGACAACCTCAAACTCGGCCTAACCACCAACTACACATGGCCTCAAACTCGTGACTTAGCTAGGCCACGGCCAGGCCCACGAGCTAGGCCACGGGAGTCCGACACGACCACCACCCGACTACCCATAGCCACCCTTCACCCTACTTCATAACCTGACCCAAAAATCAGTCCAAAAAAGAACCCAAAAGATGCCTAAGTTCGACCCCAACTCCAGTCCTCAAATGCAAAGTGAAAACCCACGATGACGCTCTCTCCCCCGCCCAAAACAGAGTACCAATCGTCCCCTTAAGACTCCATTCTCGCGCCTAAAAACAGTCCTAGCTGAGCCAACTAAGTCCGCATTTAAAACAGTTTTAGAGCGGAAATCCACAAGTATAAAGCAACTCAAAAAATGACCCTAAAGACTACAAAAATCGCCCCAACACAGAGTCCAAATTAGTCCAAAACAATCCCTACATGTCGGTATACACCGTCTCAACTATAAAACACACCAATTATCACCCAAAACAATCCATACATGTCAAAGATACACCGTCTTAAATATACCACTTACTAGCTAGCATCCCAAATGATCCCTAGAGGTCAAGATACACCGTCTTAATTATAAAACAGACTAACCAAAGATTCAAATAAACATATTTTACAAGTAATATCGAGTAATCCATAATTGTTACCTTTTTTCCGATTGAACTAATCATTTATGACTAACAAATCTTCTACAAGACCGTCTATTTTAGTACATACAACCGTCTTATAAAAAATAAAGCTGAAAATATAAATGGGTTTGTAAAAATACATGACGAAAATGAATTTTACTTACAACGGATTGACGAGAACGACGAAAGGAGCGCTCTGGAACAAAAATAGTTGAAAAAACGGATGACAAACGGAGATCGGTATCAATTTTGAAGATCAAAATTAAAACGAAGGAAAAAAAAGAACAAAGAAGGGAAGAAGAAGACGGAAGGGATGAAGAAATGAGGCGTGACACCGCCACTGCTATTTATTATACGTACGTTTCTTCGTCGTTAAGAAACTTCGATCGTTATTAAAACCGTTTCGAGTTAAATTTAACCGATTTAAGTAAAAGTTTCAGTAATAAAACGGAATCAATAATAAATAAATTTAATGAGTGAAAATAAAATAAACTCAGCTAGTTAACGTAAATAATACAATATTAGCTTGAATCGGAATTATTAGCGATTTTTACAAAACTAACGGATATTAATAAAAATTGCTAATTTAGTGAAATAAGCTCAAAATAGCTAATTGGACGGTTTTGTTCCCAAAATTCATCTCGGGTTTACTTAAAACAACTTTCATAAGGACTCGTAAAGAAACGGAAATTATTAAATAAATAAACTCGAACTAATTTCAATAAACTCGAACTAACTTTAAATAAACTTATTAATGATTATTAAAATTAACGTATCGAATTATGATAAAATTAATTAATTAGCTAAGCATAAATATATAAATCGTTAAATGATGTAATTAAATTCAAAATAGCAATTAAAAGAATTTTATCCAACTTAATAAAATACGGGGTGTTACAATTTGTCCTTGTTTATTAATAAATGTGACTCGTTGTGTGAACCATTTCTCCTTGTTCATTAGTCCTTGTGAGTCGTTGTGTTAAACAATTGTACTTGTTTATTAGTCCACGTGACTCGTTGTGTGAACCATTTGTCCTTGTTCATTAGTCCTTTTGACTTGTTATGTAAACCACTTATCCTTGTTCATTAGTCCTAGTGAGTCATTGTGTTAAACAATTGTACTTGTTCATTAGTCCATGTGACTCGTTGTGTGAACCATTTGTCCTTGTTCATTAGTCCTTGTGACTCGTTGTGCGAACCATTTGTCCTTGCTTATTAATAAATGTGACTCGTTGTGTGAACCATTTCTCCTTGTTCATTAGTCCTTATGACTCATTGTGTTAAAACAATTGTACTTGTTCATTAGTCCATGTGACTCGTTGTGTTTAACCATTTGTCCTTGTTCATTAGTCCTTGTGAGACGTTGTGTTAAACAATTGTACTTAATCATTAGTCCATGTGACTCGTTGTGTGAACCATTTGTCTTTCTTCATTAGTCCTTGTGGCTCGTTATTTAAACCATTTATCCTTGTTCATTAGTCCTTGTGAGTCGTTGTGTTAAACAATTGTACTTGTTCATTAGTCCATGTGACTCGTTGTGTGAAACATTTGTCCTTGTTCATTAGTCCTTGTGACTCGTTGTGTAAACCATTTATCCTTGTTCATTAATCCTTGTGACTCTGTGTTAAAACAATTGTACTTGTTCATTAGTCCATGTGACTCGTTGTATAAAACAATTTTTCCTTGTTCGTTGGTCCTTGTGACTCGTTGTGCGAACGATTTGTCCTTGTTCATTAATCCTTGGGTTAAAACAATTGTACTTGCTCATTAGTCCATGTGACTGGTTGTGTGAACCATTTGTCGTTGTTCATTAGCCCTTGTGACTCGTTGTGTGAACCATTTGTCCTTATTTATATTAATGTGACTCGTTGTGTGAACCATTTGTCCTTGTTCATAAGTCCTTGTGACTCGTTGTGTTAAACAATTATACTTGTTTATTAGTCCACGTGACTCGTTGTGTGAACCATTTGTCCTTGTTCATTAGTCCTTTTGACTCGTTATGTAAACCATTTATCCTTGTTCATTAGTCCTAGTGAGTCATTGTGTTAAACAATTGTACTTGTTCATTAGTCCATGTGACTCGCTGTGTGAACCATTTGTCCTTGTTCATTAGTCCTTTTGACTCGTTGTGTAAACCATTTATCCTTGTTCATTAATCCTTGTGACTCGTTGTGTTAAAACAATTGTACTTGTTCATTAGTCCATGTGACTCGTTGTGTGAACCATTTGTCATTGGTCGTTAGTCCTTGTGACTCGTTGTGCGAACCATTTGTCCTTGTTTATTAATAAATGTGACTCGTTGTGTGAACCATTTGTCCTTGTTCATTAGTCCTTGTGACTCGTTGTGTTAAACAATTGTACTTGTTCATTAGTCCATGTGACTCGTTGTGTGAACCATTTGTCCTTGTTCATTAGTACTTGTGACTCGTTGTATAAACAATTAATCCTTGTTCATTAGTCCTTGTGAGTCGTTGTGTTAAGCAATTGTACTTGTTCATTAGTCCATGTGACTCGTTGTATGAACCATCTGTCATTGTTCGTTAGTCCTTGTGACTCGTTGTGCGAACCATTTGTCCTTGTTTATTAATAAATGTGACTCGTTGTGTGAACCATTTCTCCTTGTTCATTAGTCCTTGTGAGTCGTTGTGTTAAACAATTGTACTTGTTCATTAGTCCATGTGACTCGTTGTGTGAACCATTTGTCCTTGTTCATTAGTCCTTGTGACTCGTTGTGCGAACCATTTGTCCTTGCTTATTAATAAATGTGACTCGTTGTGTGAACCATTTCTCCTTGTTCATTAGTCCTTGTGACTCATTGTGTTAAAACAATTGTACTTTTTCATTAGTCCATGTGTCTCGTTGTGTTTAACCATTTGTCCTTGTTTATTAGTCCTTGTGAGTCGTTGTGTTAAACAATTGTACTTAATCATTAGTCCATGTGAATCGTGGTGTTAACCACCATTTGTCTTTGTTCATTAGTCCTTGTGGCTCGTTATGTAAACCATTTATCCTTGTTCATTAGTCCTTGTGAGTCGTTGTGTTAAACAATTGTACTTGTTCATTAGTCCATGTGACTCTTGTGTGAACCATTTGTCCTTGTTCATTAGTCCTTGTGACTCGTTGTGGAAACCATTTATCCTTGTTCATTAATCCTTGTGACTCTGTGTTAAAACAATTGTACTTGTTCATTAGTCCATGTGACTCGTTGTATGAAACAATTTTTCCTTGTTCGTTAGTCCTTGTGACTCGTTGTGCGAACCATTTGTCCTTGTTCATTAATCCTTGGGTTAAAACAATTGTACTTGCTCATTAGTCCATGTGACTGGTTGTGTGAACCATTTGTCGTTGTTCATTAGCCCTTGTGACTCGTTGTGTGAACCATTTGTCCTTATTTATATTAATGTGACTCGTTGTGTGAACCATTTGTCCTTGTTCATAAGTCCTTGTGACTCGTTGTGTTAAACAATTATACTTGTTTATTAGTCAACGTGACTCGTTGTGTGAACCATTTGTCCTTGTTCATTAGTCCTTTTGACTCGTTATGTAAACCATTTATCCTTGTTCATTAGTCCTAGTGAGTCATTGTGTTAAACAATTGTACTTGTTCATTAGTCCATGTGACTCGTTGTGTGAACCATTTGTCCTTGTTCATTAGTCCTTGTGACTCGTTGTGTAAACCATTTATCCTTGTTCATTAATCCTTGTGACTCGTTGAGTTAAAACAATTGTACTTGTTCATTAGTCCATGTGACTCGTTGTGTGAACCATTTGTCCTTGTTCATTAGTCCTTGTGGCTCGTTGTGTTAAACAATTGTGCTTGTTCATTAGTACTTGTGACTCGTTGTGTGAACCATTTGTCCTTGTTCATTAGTACTTGTGACTCGTTGTATAAACAATTTATCCTTGTTCATTAGTCCTTGTGAGTCGTTGTGTTCAAAGAATTGTACTTGTTCATTAGTCCATGTGACTCGTTTTATGAACCATTTGTCATTGTTCGTTAGTCCTTGTGACTCGTTGTGTGAACCATTTGTCCTTGTTTATTAATAAATGTGACTCGTTGTGTGAACCATTTCTCCTTGTTCATTAGTCCTTGTGAGTCGTTGTGTTAAACAATTGTACTTGTTTATTAGTCCACATGACTCGTTGTGTGAACCATTTGTCCTTGTTCATTAGTCCTTTTGACTTGTTATGTAAACCATTTATCCTTGTTCATTAGTCCTAGTGAGTCATTGTGTTTAACAATTGTACTTGTTCATTAGTCCATGTAACTCGTTGTGTGAACCATTTGTCCTTGTTCATTAGTCCTTGTGACTCGTTGTGTAAACCATTTATCCTTGTTCATTAATCCTTGTGACTCGTTGTGTTAAAACAATTGTACTTGTTCATTAGTCCATGTGACTCGTTGTGTTAAACAATTGTACTTGTTCATTAGTCCATGTGACTCGTTGTGTGAACCATTTGTCCTTGTTCATTAGTCCTTTTGACTTGTTATGTAAACCATTTATCCTTGTTCGTTAGTCCTAGTGAGTCATTGTGTTTAACAATTGTACTTGTTCATGAGTCCATGTGACTCGTTGTGTGAACCATTTGTCCTTGTTCATTAGTCCTTGTGACTCGTTGTGTAAACCATTTATCCTTGTTCATTAATCCTTGTGACTCGTTGTGTTAAAACAATTGTACTTGTTCATTAGTCCATGTGACTCGTTGTGTTAAACAATTGTACTTGTTCATTAGTCCATGTGACTCGTTGTGTGAACCATTTGTCCTTGTTCATTAGTCCTTTGGACTCGTTGTGTTAAACAATTGTACTTGTTCATTAGTCCATGTGAGTCGTTGTGTTAAGCAATTGTACTTGTTCATTAGTCCATGTGACTCGTTGTGCGAACCATTTGTCCTTGTTCATTAGTCCTTGTGACTCGTTGTGTAAACCATTTATCCTTGTTCATTAATCCTTGTGACTCTGTGTTAAAACAATTATACTTGTTCATTAGTCCATGTGACTCGTTGTGTGAACCATTTGTCCTTGTTCATTAGTCCTTGTGACTCGTTGTGTTAATTAATTGTACTTGTTCATTAGTCCATGTGACTCGTTGTATGAACCATTTGTCCTTGTTCATTAGTACTTGTGACTCGTTGTATAAACAATTTATCCTTGTTCATTAGTCCTTGTGAGTCGTTGTGTTAAGCAATTGTACTTGTTCATTAGTCCATGCGACTCGTTGTATGAACCATCTGTCATTGTTCGTTAGTCCTTGTGACTCGTTGTGCGAACCATTTGTCCTTGTTTATTAATAAATGTGACTCGTTGTGTGAACCATTTCTCCTTGTTCATTAGTCCTTGTGAGTCGTTGTGTTAAACAATTGTACTTGTTTATTAGTCCACGTGACTCGTTGTGTGAACCATTTGTCCTTCTTCATTAGTCCTTTTGACTTATTATGTAAACCACTTATCCTTGTTCATTAGTCCTAGTGAGTCATTGTGTTAAACAATTGTACTTGTTCATTAGTCCATGTGACTCGTTGTGTGAACCATTTGTCCTTGTTCATTAGTCCTTGTGACTCGTTGTGCGAACCATTTGTCCTTGTTCATTAATCCTTGGGTTAAAACAATTGTACTTGCTCATTAGTCCATGTGACTGGTTGTGTGAACCATTTGTCGTTGTTCATTAGCCCTTGTGACTCGTTGTGTGAACCATTTGTCCTTATTTATATTAATGTGACTCGTTGTGTGAACCATTTGTCCTTGTTCATAAGTCCTTGTGACTCGTTGTGTTAAACAATTATACTTGTTTATTATTCCACGTGACTCGTTGTGTGAACCATTTGTCCTTGTTCATTAGTTCTTTTGACTCGTTATGTAAACCATTTATCCTTGTTCATTAGTCCTAGTGAGTCATTGTGTTAAACAATTGTACTTGTTCATTAGTCCATGTGACTCGTTGTGTGAACCATTTGTCCTTGTTCATTAGTCCTTGTGACTCGTTGTGTAAACCATTTATCCTTGTTCATTAATCCTTGTGACTCGTTGAGTTAAAACAATTGTACTTGTTCATTAGTCCATGTGACTCGTTGTGTGAACCATTTGTCCTTGTTCATTAGTCCTTGTGGCTCGTTGTGTTAAACAATTGTGCTTGTTCATTAGTACTTGTGACTCGTTGTGTGAACCATTTGTCCTTGTTCATTAGTACTTGTGACTCGTTGTATAAACAATTTATCCTTGTTCATTAGTCCTTGTGAGTCGTTGTGTTAAGCAATTGTACTTGTTCATTAGTCCATGTGACTCGTTTTATGAACCATTTGTCATTGTTCGTTAGTCCTTGTGACTCGTTGTGTGAACCATTTGTCCTTGTTTATTAATAAATGTGACTCGTTGTGTGAACCATTTCTCCTTGTTCATTAGTCCTTGTGAGTCGTTGTGTTAAACAATTGTACTTGTTTATTAGTCCACATGACTCGTTGTGTGAACCATTTGTCCTTGTTCATTAGTCCTTTTGACTTGTTATGTAAACCATTTATTCTTGTTCATTAGTCCTAGTGAGTCATTGTGTTTAACAATTGTACTTGTTCATTAGTCCATGTAACTCGTTGTGTGAACCATTTGTCCTTGTTCATTAGTCCTTGTGACTCGTTGTGTAAACCATTTATCCTTGTTCATTAATCCTTGTGACTCGTTGTGTTAAAACAATTGTACTTGTTCATTAGTCCATGTGACTCGTTGTGTTAAACAATTGTACTTGTTCATTAGTCCATGTGACTCGTTGTGTGAACCATTTGTCCTTGTTCATTAGTCCTTTTGACTTGTTATGTAAACCATTTATCCTTGTTCGTTAGTCCTAGTGAGTCATTGTGTTTAACAATTGTACTTGTTCATGAGTCCATGTGACTCGTTGTGTGAACCATTTGTCCTTGTTCATTAGTCCTTGTGACTCGTTGTGTAAACCATTTATCCTTGTTCATTAATCCTTGTGACTCGTTGTGTTAAAACAATTGTACTTGTTCATTAGTCCATGTGACTCGTTGTGTTAAACAATTGTACTTGTTCATTAGTCCATGTGACTCGTTGTGTGAACCATTTGTCCTTGTTCATTAGTCCTTTGGACTCGTTGTGTTAAACAATTGTACTTGTTCATTAGTCCATGTGAGTCGTTGTGTTAAGCAATTGTACTTGTTCATTAGTCCATGTGACTCGTTGTGCGAACCATTTGTCCTTGTTCATTAGTCCTTGTGACTCGTTGTGTAAACCATTTATCCTTGTTCATTAATCCTTGTGACTCTGTGTTAAAACAATTATACTTGTTCATTAGTCCATGTGACTCGTTGTGTGAACCATTTGTCCTTGTTCATTAGTCCTTGTGACTCGTTGTGTTAATTAATTGTACTTGTTCATTAGTCCATGTGACTCGTTGTATGAACCATTTGTCCTTGTTCATTAGTACTTGTGACTCGTTGTATAAACAATTTATCCTTGTTCATTAGTCCTTGTGAGTCGTTGTGTTAAGCAATTGTACTTGTTCATTAGTCCATGCGACTCGTTGTATGAACCATTTGTCCTTGTTCGTTAGTCCTTGTGACTCGTTGTGCGAACCATTTGTCCTTGTTTATTAATAAATGTGACTCGTTGTGTGAACCATTTCTCCTTGTTCATTAGTCCTTGTGAGTCGTTGTGTTAAACAATTGTACTTGTTTATTAGTCCACGTGACTCGTTGTGTGAACCATTTGTCCTTGTTCATTAGTCCTTTTGACTTATTATGTAAACCATTTATCCTTGTTCATTAGTCCTAGTGAGTCATTGTGTTAAACAATTGTACTTGTTCATTAGTCCATGTGACTCGTTGTATGAACCATTTGTCCTTGTTCGTTAGTCCTTGTGACTCGTTGTGCGAACCATTTGTCCTTGTTCATTAATCCTTGGGTTAAAACAATTGTACTTGCTCATTAGTCCATGTGACTCGTTGTGTGAAACATTTGTCGTTGTTCATTAGCCCTTGTGACTCGTTGTGTGAACCATTTGTCCTTGTTTATATTAATGTGACTCGTTGTGTGAACCATTTGTCCTTGATCATTAGTCCTTCTGACTCGTTGTGTTAAAAAATTATACTTGTTTATTAGTCAACGTGACTCGTTGTGTGAACCATTTGTCCTTGTTCATTAGTCCTTTTGACTCGTTATGTAAACCATTTATCCTTGTTCATTAGTCCTAGTGAGTCATTGTGTTAAACAATTGTACTTGTTCATTAGTCCATGTGACTCGTTGTGTGAACCATTTGTCCTTGTTCATTAGTCCTTGTGACTCGTTGTGTAAACCATTTATCCTTGTTCATTAATCCTTGTGACTCGTTGAGTTAAAACAATTGTACTTGTTCATTAGTCCATGTGACTCGTTGTGTGAACCATTTGTCCTTGTTCATTAGTCCTTGTGGCTCGTTGTGTTAAACAATTGTGCTTGTTCATTAGTACTTGTGACTCGTTGTGTGAACCATTTGTCCTTGTTCATTAGTACTTGTGACTCGTTGTATAAACAATTTATCCTTGTTCATTAGTCCTTGTGAGTCGTTGTGTTAAGCAATTGTACTTGTTCATTAGTCCATGTGACTCGTTTTATGAACCATTTGTCATTGTTCGTTAGTCCTTGTGACTCGTTGTGTGAACCATTTGTCCTTGTTTATTAATAAATGTGACTCGTTGTGTGAACCATTTCTCCTTGTTCATTAGTCCTTGTGAGTCGTTGTGTTAAACAATTGTACTTGTTTATTAGTCCACATGACTCGTTGTGTGAACCATTTGTCCTTGTTCATTAGTCCTTTTGACTTGTTATGTAAACCATTTATCCTTGTTCATTAGTCCTAGTGAGTCATTGTGTTTAACAATTGTACTTGTTCATTAGTCCATGTAACTCGTTGTGTGAACCATTTGTCCTTGTTCATTAGTCCTTGTGACTCGTTGTGTAAACCATTTATCCTTGTTCATTAATCCTTGTGACTCGTTGTGTTAAAACAATTGTACTTGTTCATTAGTCCATGTGACTCGTTGTGTTAAACAATTGTACTTGTTCATTAGTCCATGTGACTCGTTGTGTGAACCATTTGTCCTTGTTCATTAGTCCTTTTGACTTGTTATGTAAACCATTTATCCTTGTTCGTTAGTCCTAGTGAGTCATTGTGTTTAACAATTGTACTTGTTCATGAGTCCATGTGACTCGTTGTGTGAACCATTTGTCCTTGTTCATTAGTCCTTGTGACTCGTTGTGTAAACCATTTATCCTTGTTCATTAATCCTTGTGACTCGTTGTGTTAAAACAATTGTACTTGTTCATTAGTCCATGTGACTCGTTGTGTTAAACAATTGTACTTGTTCATTAGTCCATGTGACTCGTTGTGTGAACCATTTGTCCTTGTTCATTAGTCCTTTGGACTCGTTGTGTTAAACAATTGTACTTGTTCATTAGTCCATGTGAGTCGTTGTGTTAAGCAATTGTACTTGTTCATTAGTCCATGTGACTCGTTGTGAGAACCATTTGTCCTTGTTCATTAGTCCTTGTGACTCGTTGTGTAAACCATTTATCCTTGTTCATTAATCCTTGTGACTCTGTGTTAAAACAATTATACTTGTTCATTAGTCCATGTGACTCGTTGTGTGAACCATTTGTCCTTGTTCATTAGTCCTTGTGACTCGTTGTGTTAATTAATTGTACTTGTTCATTAGTCCATGTGACTCGTTGTATGAACCATTTGTCCTTGTTCATTAGTACTTGTGACTCGTTGTATAAACAATTTATCCTTGTTCATTAGTCCTTGTGAGTCGTTGTGTTAAGCAATTGTACTTGTTCATTAGTCCATGCGACTCGTTGTATGAACCATCTGTCATTGTTCGTTAGTCCTTGTGACTCGTTGTGCGAACCATTTGTCCTTGTTTATTAATAAATGTGACTCGTTGTGTGAACCATTTCTCCTTGTTCATTAGTCCTTGTGAGTCGTTGTGTTAAACAATTGTACTTGTTTATTAGTCCACGTGACTCGTTGTGTGAACCATTTGTCCTTCTTCATTAGTCCTTTTGACTTATTATGTAAACCACTTATCCTTGTTCATTAGTCCTAGTGAGTCATTGTGTTAAACAATTGTACTTGTTCATTAGTCCATGTGACTCGTTGTGTGAACCATTTGTCCTTGTTCATTAGTCCTTGTGACTCGTTGTGCGAACCATTTGTCCTTGTTCATTAATCCTTGGGTTAAAACAATTGTACTTGCTCATTAGTCCATGTGACTGGTTGTGTGAACCATTTGTCGTTGTTCATTAGCCCTTGTGACTCGTTGTGTGAACCATTTGTCCTTATTTATATTAATGTGACTCGTTGTGTGAACCATTTGTCCTTGTTCATAAGTCCTTGTGACTCGTTGTGTTAAACAATTATACTTGTTTATTAGTCAACGTGACTCGTTGTGTGAACCATTTGTCCTTGTTCATTAGTCCTTTTGACTCGTTATGTAAACCATTTATCCTTGTTCATTAGTCCTAGTGAGTCATTGTGTTAAACAATTGTACTTGTTCATTAGTCCATGTGACTCGTTGTGTGAACCATTTGTCCTTGTTCATTAGTCCTTGTGACTCGTTGTGTAAACCATTTATCCTTGTTCATTAATCCTTGTGACTCGTTGAGTTAAAACAATTGTACTTGTTCATTAGTCCATGTGACTCGTTGTGTGAACCATTTGTCCTTGTTCATTAGTCCTTGTGGCTCGTTGTGTTAAACAATTGTGCTTGTTCATTAGTACTTGTGACTCGTTGTGTGAACCATTTGTCCTTGTTCATTAGTACTTGTGACTCGTTGTATAAACAATTTATCCTTGTTCATTAGTCCTTGTGAGTCGTTGTGTTAAGCAATTGTACTTGTTCATTAGTCCATGTGACTCGTTTTATGAACCATTTGTCATTGTTCGTTAGTCCTTGTGACTCGTTGTGTGAACCATTTGTCCTTGTTTATTAATAAATGTGACTCGTTGTGTGAACCATTTCTCCTTGTTCATTAGTCCTTGTGAGTCGTTGTGTTAAACAATTGTACTTGTTTATTAGTCCACATGACTCGTTGTGTGAACCATTTGTCCTTGTTCATTAGTCCTTTTGACTTGTTATGTAAACCATTTATCCTTGTTCATTAGTCCTAGTGAGTCATTGTGTTTAACAATTGTACTTGTTCATTAGTCCATGTAACTCGTTGTGTGAACCATTTGTCCTTGTTCATTAGTCCTTGTGACTCGTTGTGTAAACCATTTATCCTTGTTCATTAATCCTTGTGACTCGTTGTGTTAAAACAATTGTACTTGTTCATTAGTCCATGTGACTCGTTGTGTTAAACAATTGTACTTGTTCATTAGTCCATGTGACTCGTTGTGTGAACCATTTGTCCTTGTTCATTAGTCCTTTTGACTTGTTATGTAAACCATTTATCCTTGTTCGTTAGTCCTAGTGAGTCATTGTGTTTAACAATTGTACTTGTTCATGAGTCCATGTGACTCGTTGTGTGAACCATTTGTCCTTGTTCATTAGTCCTTGTGACTCGTTGTGTAAACCATTTATCCTTGTTCATTAATCCTTGTGACTCGTTGTGTTAAAACAATTGTACTTGTTCATTAGTCCATGTGACTCGTTGTGTTAAACAATTGTACTTGTTCATTAGTCCATGTGACTCGTTGTGTGAACCATTTGTCCTTGTTCATTAGTCCTTTGGACTCGTTGTGTTAAACAATTGTACTTGTTCATTAGTCCATGTGAGTCGTTGTGTTAAGCAATTGTACTTGTTCATTAGTCCATGTGACTCGTTGTGCGAACCATTTGTCCTTGTTCATTAGTCCTTGTGACTCGTTGTGTAAACCATTTATCCTTGTTCATTAATCCTTGTGACTCTGTGTTAAAACAATTATACTTGTTCATTAGTCCATGTGACTCGTTGTGTGAACCATTTGTCCTTGTTCATTAGTCCTTGTGACTCGTTGTGTTAATTAATTGTACTTGTTCATTAGTCCATGTGACTCGTTGTATGAACCATTTGTCCTTGTTCATTAGTACTTGTGACTCGTTGTATAAACAATTTATCCTTGTTCATTAGTCCTTGTGAGTCGTTGTGTTAAGCAATTGTACTTGTTCATTAGTCCATGCGACTCGTTGTATGAACCATCTGTCATTGTTCGTTAGTCCTTGTGACTCGTTGTGCGAACCATTTGTCCTTGTTTATTAATAAATGTGACTCGTTGTGTGAACCATTTCTCCTTGTTCATTAGTCCTTGTGAGTCGTTGTGTTAAACAATTGTACTTGTTTATTAGTCCACGTGACTCGTTGTGTGAACCATTTGTCCTTCTTCATTAGTCCTTTTGACTTATTATGTAAACCACTTATCCTTGTTCATTAGTCCTAGTGAGTCATTGTGTTAAACAATTGTACTTGTTCATTAGTCCATGTGACTCGTTGTGTGAACCATTTGTCCTTGTTCATTAGTCCTTGTGACTCGTTGTGCGAACCATTTGTCCTTGTTCATTAATCCTTGGGTTAAAACAATTGTACTTGCTCATTAGTCCATGTGACTGGTTGTGTGAACCATTTGTCGTTGTTCATTAGCCCTTGTGACTCGTTGTGTGAACCATTTGTCCTTATTTATATTAATGTGACTCGTTGTGTGAACCATTTGTCCTTGTTCATAAGTCCTTGTGACTCGTTGTGTTAAACAATTATACTTGTTTATTAGTCAACGTGACTCGTTGTGTGAACCATTTGTCCTTGTTCATTAGTCCTTTTGACTCGTTATGTAAACCATTTATCCTTGTTCATTAGTCCTAGTGAGTCATTGTGTTAAACAATTGTACTTGTTCATTAGTCCATGTGACTCGTTGTGTGAACCATTTGTCCTTGTTCATTAGTCCTTGTGACTCGTTGTGTAAACCATTTATCCTTGTTCATTAATCCTTGTGACTCGTTGAGTTAAAACAATTGTACTTGTTCATTAGTCCATGTGACTCGTTGTGTGAACCATTTGTCCTTGTTCATTAGTCCTTGTGGCTCGTTGTGTTAAACAATTGTGCTTGTTCATTAGTACTTGTGACTCGTTTTGTGAACCATTTGTCCTTGTTCATTAGTACTTGTGACTCGTTGTATAAACAATTTATCCTTGTTCATTAGTCCTTGTGAGTCGTTGTGTTAAGCAATTGTACTTGTTCATTAGTCCATGTGACTCGTTTTATGAACCATTTGTCATTGTTCGTTAGTCCTTGTGACTCGTTGTGTGAACCATTTGTCCTTGTTTATTAATAAATGTGACTCGTTGTGTGAACCATTTCTCCTTGTTCATTAGTCCTTGTGAGTCGTTGTGTTAAACAATTGTACTTGTTTATTAGTCCACATGACTCGTTGTGTGAACCATTTGTCCTTGTTCATTAGTCCTTTTGACTTCTTATGTAAACCATTTATCCTTGTTCATTAGTCCTAGTGAGTCATTGTGTTTAACAATTGTACTTGTTCATTAGTCCATGTAACTCGTTGTGTGAACCATTTGTCCTTGTTCATTAGTCCTTGTGACTCGTTGTGTAAACCATTTATCCTTGTTCATTAATCCTTGTGACTCGTTGTGTTAAAACAATTGTACTTGTTCATTAGTCCATGTGACTCGTTGTGTTAAACAATTGTACTTGTTCATTAGTCCATGTGACTCGTTGTGTGAACCATTTGTCCTTGTTCATTAGTCCTTTGGACTCGTTGTGTTAAACAATTGTACTTGTTCATTAGTCCATGTGAGTCGTTGTGTTAAGCAATTGTACTTGTTCATTAGTCCATGTGACTCGTTGTGCGAACCATTTGTCCTTGTTCATTAGTCCTTGTGACTCGTTGTGTAAACCATTTATCCTTGTTCATTAATCCTTGTGACTCTGTGTTAAAACAATTATACTTGTTCATTAGTCCATGTGACTCGTTGTGTGAACCATTTGTCCTTGTTCATTAGTCCTTGTGACTCGTTGTGTTAATTAATTGTACTTGTTCATTAGTCCATGTGACTCGTTGTATGAACCATTTGTCCTTGTTCATTAGTACTTGTGACTCGTTGTATAAACAATTTATCCTTGTTCATTAGTCCTTGTGAGTCGTTGTGTTAAGCAATTGTACTTGTTCATTAGTCCATGCGACTCGTTGTATGAACCATCTGTCATTGTTCGTTAGTCCTTGTGACTCGTTGTGCGAACCATTTGTCCTTGTTTATTAATAAATGTGACTCGTTGTGTGAACCATTTCTCCTTGTTCATTAGTCTTTGTGAGTCGTTGTGTTAAACAATTGTACTTGTTTATTAGTCCACGTGACTCGTTGTGTGAACCATTTGTCCTTCTTCATTAGTCCTTTTGACTTATTATGTAAACCACTTATCCTTGTTCATTAGTCCTAGTGAGTCATTGTGTTAAACAATTGTACTTGTTCATTAGTCCATGTGACTCGTTGTGTGAACCATTTGTCCTTGTTCATTAGTCCTTGTGACTCGTTGTGCGAACCATTTGTCCTTGTTCATTAATCCTTGGGTTAAAACAATTGTACTTGCTCATTAGTCCATGTGACTGGTTGTGTGAACCATTTGTCGTTGTTCATTAGCCCTTGTGACTCGTTGTGTGAACCATTTGTCCTTATTTATATTAATGTGACTCGTTGTGTGAACCATTTGTCCTTGTTCATAAGTCCTTGTGACTCGTTGTGTTAAACAATTATACTTGTTTATTATTCCACGTGACTCGTTGTGTGAACCATTTGTCCTTGTTCATTAGTTCTTTTGACTCGTTATGTAAACCATTTATCCTTGTTCATTAGTCCTAGTGAGTCATTGTGTTAAACAATTGTACTTGTTCATTAGTCCATGTGACTCGTTGTGTGAACCATTTGTCCTTGTTCATTAGTCCTTGTGACTCGTTGTGTAAACCATTTATCCTTGTTCATTAATCCTTGTGACTCGTTGAGTTAAAACAATTGTACTTGTTCATTAGTCCATGTGACTCGTTGTGTGAACCATTTGTCCTTGTTCATTAGTCCTTGTGACTCGTTGTGTTAAACAATTGTGCTTGTTCATTAGTACTTGTGACTCGTTGTGTGAACCATTTGTCGTTGTTCATTAGTACTTGTGACTCCTTGTATAAACAATTTATCCTTCTTCATTAGTCCTTGTGAGTCGTTGTGTTAAGCAATTGTACTTGTTCATTATTCCATGTGACTCGTTGTATGAACCATTTGTCATTGTTCGTTAGTCCTTGTGACTCGTTGTGTGAACCATTTGTCCTTGTTTATTAATAAATGTGACTAGTTGTGTGAACCATTTCTCCTTGTTCATTAGTCCTTGTGAGTCGTTGTGTTAAACAATTGTACTTGTTTATTAGTCCACGTGACTCGTTGTGTGAACCATTTGTCCTTGTTCATTAGTCCTTTTGACTTGTTATGTAAACCATTTATCCTTGTTCATTAGTCCTAGTGAGTCATTGTGTTTAACAATTGTACTTGTTCATTAGTCCATGTGACTCGTTGTGTGAACCATTTGTCCTTGTTCATTAGTCCTTGTGACTCGTTGTGTAAACCATTTATCCTTGTTCATTAATCCTTGTGACTCGTTGTGTTAAAACAATTGTACTTGTTCATTAGTCCATGTGACTCGTTGTGTTAAACAATTGTACTTGTTCATTAGTCCATGTGACTCGTTGTGTGAACCATTTGTCCTTGTTCATTAGTCCTTTTGACTTGTTATGTAAACCATTTATCCTTGTTCGTTAGTCCTAGTGAGTCATTGTGTTTAACAATTGTACTTGTTCATTAGTCCATGTGACTCGTTGTGTGAACCATTTGTCCTTGTTCATTAGTCCTTGTGACTCGTTGTGTAAACCATTTATCCTCGTTCATTAATCCTTGTGACTCGTTGTGTTAAAACAATTGTACTTGTTCATTAGTCCATGTGACTCGTTGTGTTAAACAATTGTACTTGTTCATTAGTCCATGTGACTCGTTGTGTGAACCATTTGTCCTTGTTCATTAGTCCTTGTGACTCGTTGTGTTAAACAATTGTACTTGTTCATTAGTCCATGTGAGTCATTGTGTTAAGCAATTGTACTTGTTCATTAGTCCATGTGACTCGTTGTGCGAACCATTTGTCCTTGTTCATTAGTCCTTGTGACTCGTTGTGTAAACCATTTATCCTTGTTCATTAATCCTTGTGACTCTGTGTTAAAACAATTATACTTGTTCATTAGTCCATGTGACTCGTTGTGTGAACCATTTGTCCTTGTTCATTAGTCCTTGTGACTCGTTGTGTTAAACAATTGTACTTGTTCATTAGTCCATGTGACTCGTTGTGTGAACCATTTGTCCTTGTTCATTAGTACTTGTGACTCGTTGTATAAACAATTTATCCTTGTTCATTAGTCCTTGTGAGTCGTTGTGTTAAGCAATTGTACTTGTTCATTAGTCCATGTGACTCGTTGTATGAACCATCTGTCATTGTTCGTTAGTCCTTGTGACTCGTTGTGCGAACCATTTGTCCTTGTTTATTAATAAATGTGACTCGTTGTGTGAACCATTTCTCCTTGTTCATTAGTCCTTGTGAGTCGTTGTGTTAAACAATTGTACTTGTTCATTAGTCCATGTGACTCGTTGTGTGAACCATTTGTCCTTGTTCATTAGTCCTTGTGACTCGTTGTGCGAACCATTTGTCCTTGCTTATTAATAAATGTGACTCGTTGTGTGAACCATTTCTCCTTGTTCATTAGTCCTTGTGACTCATTGTGTTAAAACAATTGTACTTTTTCATTAGTCCATGTGTCTCGTTGTGTTTAACCATTTGTCCTTGTTTATTAGTCCTTGTGAGTCGTTGTGTTAAACAATTGTACTTAATCATTAGTCCATGTGAATCGTGGTGTTAACCATTTGTCTTTGTTCATTAGTCCTTGTGGCTCGTTATGTAAACCATTTATCCTTGTTCATTAGTCCTTGTGAGTCGTTGTGTTAAACAATTGTACTTGTTCATTAGTCCATGTGACTCGTTGTGTGAAACATTTGTCCTTGTTCATTAGTCCTTGTGACTCGTTGTGTAAACCATTTATCCTTGTTCATTAATCCTTGTGACTCTGTGTTAAAACAATTGTACTTGTTCATTAGTCCATGTGACTCGTTGTATGAAACAATTTTTCCTTGTTCGTTAGTCCTTGTGACTCGTTGTGCGAACCATTTGTCCTTGTTCATTAATCCTTGGGTTAAAACAATTGTACTTGCTCATTAGTCCATGTGACTGGTTGTGTGAACCATTTGTCGTTGTTCATTAGCCCTTGTGACTCGTTGTGTGAACCATTTGTCCTTATTTATATTAATGTGACTCGTTGTGTGAACCATTTGTCCTTGTTCATAAGTCCTTGTGACTCGTTGTGTTAAACAATTATACTTGTTTATTAGTCAACGTGACTCGTTGTGTGAACCATTTGTCCTTGTTCATTAGTCCTTTTGACTCGTTATGTAAACCATTTATCCTTGTTCATTAGTCCTAGTGAGTCATTGTGTTAAACAATTGTACTTGTTCATTAGTCCATGTGACTCGTTGTGTGAACCATTTGTCCTTGTTCATTAGTCCTTGTGACTCGTTGTGTAAACCATTTATCCTTGTTCATTAATCCTTGTGACTCGTTGAGTTAAAACAATTGTACTTGTTCATTAGTCCATGTGACTCGTTGTGTGAACCATTTGTCCTTGTTCATTAGTCCTTGTGGCTCGTTTTGTTAAACAATTGTGCTTGTTCATTAGTACTTGTGACTCGTTGTGTGAACCATTTGTCCTTGTTCATTAGTACTTGTGACTCGTTGTATAAACAATTTATCCTTGTTCATTAGTCCTTGTGAGTCGTTGTGTTAAGCAATTGTACTTGTTCATTAGTCCATGTGACTCGTTTTATGAACCATTTGTCATTGTTCGTTAGTCCTTGTGACTCGTTGTGTGAACCATTTGTCCTTGTTTATTAATAAATGTGACTCGTTGTGTGAACCATTTCTCCTTGTTCATTAGTCCTTGTGAGTCGTTGTGTTAAACAATTGTACTTGTTTATTAGTCCACATGACTCGTTGTGTGAACCATTTGTCCTTGTTCATTAGTCCTTTTGACTTGTTATGTAAACCATTTATCCTTGTTCATTAGTCCTAGTGAGTCATTGTGTTTAACAATTGTACTTGTTCATTAGTCCATGTAACTCGTTGTGTGAACCATTTGTCCTTGTTCATTAGTCCTTGTGACTCGTTGTGTAAACCATTTATCCTTGTTCATTAATCCTTGTGACTCGTTGTGTTAAAACAATTGTACTTGTTCATTAGTCCATGTGACTCGTTGTGTTAAACAATTGTACTTGTTCATTAGTCCATGTGACTCGTTGTGTGAACCATTTGTCCTTGTTCATTAGTCCTTTTGACTTGTTATGTAAACCATTTATCCTTGTTCGTTAGTCCTAGTGAGTCATTGTGTTTAACAATTGTACTTGTTCATTAGTCCATGTGACTCGTTGTGTGAACCATTTGTCCTTGTTCATTAGTCCTTGTGACTCGTTGTGTAAACCATTTATCCTCGTTCATTAATCCTTGTGACTCGTTGTGTTAAAACAATTGTACTTGTTCATTAGTCCATGTGACTCGTTGTGTTAAACAATTGTACTTGTTCATTAGTCCATGTGACTCGTTGTGTGAACCATTTGTCCTTGTTCATTAGTCCTTGTGACTCGTTGTGTTAAACAATTGTACTTGTTCATTAGTCCATGTGAGTCATTGTGTTAAGCAATTGTACTTGTTCATTAGTCTATGTGACTCGTTGTGCGAACCATTTGTCCTTGTTCATTAGTCCTTGTGACTCGTTGTGTAAACCATTTATCCTTGTTCATTAATCCTTGTGACTCTGTGTTAAAACAATTATACTTGTTCATTAGTCCATGTGACTCGTTGTGTGAACCATTTGTCCTTGTTCATTAGTCCTTGTGACTCGTTGTGTTAAACAATTGTACTTGTTCGTTAGTCCATGTGACTCGTTGTGTGAACCATTTGTCCTTGTTCATTAGTACTTGTGACTCGTTGTATAAACAATTTATCCTTGTTCATTAGTCCTTGTGAGTCGTTGTGTTAAGCAATTGTACTTGTTCATTAGTCCATGCGACTCGTTGTATGAACCATCTGTCATTGTTCGTTAGTCCTTGTGACTCGTTGTGCGAACCATTTGTCCTTGTTTATTAATAAATGTGACTCGTTGTGTGAACCATTTCTCCTTGTTCATTAGTCCTTGTGAGTCGTTGTGTTAAACAATTGTACTTGTTTATTAGTCCACGTGACTCGTTGTGTGAACCATTTGTCCTTCTTCATTAGTCCTTTTGACTTATTATGTAAACCACTTATCCTTGTTCATTAGTCCTAGTGAGTCATTGTGATAAACAATTGTACTTGTTCATTAGTCCATGTGACTCGTTGTGTGAACCATTTATCCTTGTTCATTAGTCCTTGTGACTCGTTGTGCGAACCATTTGTCCTTGTTCATTAATCCTTGGGTTAAAACAATTGTACTTGCTCATTAGTCCATGTGATCGGTTGTGTGAACCATTTGTCGTTGTTCATTAGCCCTTGTGACTCGTTGTGTGAACCATTTGTCCTTATTTATATTAATGTAACTCGTTGTGTGAACCATTTGTCCTTGTTCATAAGTCCTTGTGACTCGTTGTGTTAAACAATTATACTTGTTTATTATTCCACGTGACTCGTTGTGTGAACCATTTGTCCTTGTTCATTAGTCCTTTTGACTCGTTATGTAAACCATTTATCCTTGTTCATTAGTCCTAGTGAGTCATTGTGTTAAACAATTGTACTTGTTCATTAGTCCATGTGACTCCTTGTGTGAACCATTTGTCCTTGTTCATTAGTCCTTGTGACTCGTTGTGTAAACCATTTATCCTTGTTCATTAATCCTTGTGACTCGTTGAGTTAAAACAATTGTACTTGTTCATTAGTCCATGTGACTCGTTGTGTGAACCATTTGTCCTTGTTCATTAGTCCTTGTGACTCGTTGTGTTAAACAATTGTGCTTGTTCATTAGTCCATGTGAATCGTTGTGTGAACCATTTGTCCTTGTTCATTAGTACTTGTGACTCGTTGTATAAACAATTTATCCTTATTCATTAGTCCTTGTGAGTCGTTGTGTTAAGCAATTGTACTTGTTCATTAGTCCATGTGACTCGTTGTATGAACCATTTGTCATTGTTCGTTAGTCCTTGTGACTCGTTGTGCGAACCATTTGTCCTTGTTTATTAATAAATGTGACTCGTTGTGTGAACCATTTCTCCTTGTTCATTAGTCCTTGTGAGTCGTTGTGTTAAACAATTGTACTTGTTTATTAGTCCACGTGACTCGTTGTGTGAACCATTTGTCCTTGTTCATTAGTCCTTTTGACTTGTTATGTAAACCATTTATCCTTGTTCATTAGTCCTAGTGAGTCATTGTGTTTAACAATTGTACTTGTTCATTAGTCCATGTGACTCGTTGTGTGAACCATTTGTCCTTGTTCATTAGTCCTTGTGACTCGTTGTGTGAACCATTTGTCCTTGTTCATTAGTACTTGTGACTCATTGTATAAACAATTTATCCTTATTCATTAGTCCTTGTGAGTCGTTGTGTTAAGCAATTGTACTTGTTCATTAGTCCATGTGACTCGTTGTATGAACCATTTGTCATTGTTCGTTAGTCCTTGTGACTCGTTGTGCGAACCATTTGTCCTTGTTTATTAATAAATGTGACTCGTTGTGTGAACCATTTCTCCTTGTTCATTAGTCCTTGTGAGTCGTTGTGTTAAACAATTGTACTTGTTTATTAGTCCACGTGACTCGTTGTGTGAACCATTTGTCCTTGTTCATTAGTCCTTTTGACTTGTTATGTAAACCATTTATCCTTGTTCATTAGTCCTAGTGAGTCATTGTGTTTAACAATTGTACTTGTTCATTAGTCCATGTGACTCGTTGTGTGAACCATTTGTCCTTGTTCATTAGTCCTTGTGACTCGTTGTGTAAACCATTTATCCTTGTTCATTAATCCTTGTGACTCGTTGTGTTAAAACAATTGTACTTGTTCATTAGTCCATGTGACTCGTTGTGTTAAACAATTGTACTTGTTCATTAGTCCATGTGACTCGTTGTGTGAACCATTTGTCCTTGTTCATTAGTCCTTGTGACTCGTTGTGTTAAACAATTGTACTTGTTCATTAGTCCATGTGACTCGTTGTGTGAACCATTTGTCCTTGTTCATTAGTACTTGTGAGTCGTTGTATAAACAATATATCCTTGTTCATTAGTCCTTGTGAGTCGTTGTGTTAAGGAATTGTACTTGTTCATTAGTCCATGTGACTCGTTGTGTGAACCATTTGTCCTTATTCAGTAGTCCTTTTGACTTGTTATGTAAACCATTTATCCTTGTTCATTAGTCCTAGTGAGTCATTGTGTTAAACAATTGTACTTGTTCATTAGTCCATGTGACTCGTTGTGTGAACCATTTGTCCTTGTTCATTAGTCCTTGTGACTCGTTGTGTAAACCATTTATCCTTGTTCATTAATCCTTGTGACTCGTTAAGTTAAAACATTTGTACTTGTTCATTAGTCCATGTGACTCGTTGTGTTAAACAATTGTACTTGTTCATTAGTCCATGTGACTCGTTGTGTGAACCATTTGTCCTTGTTCATTAGTCCTTTTGACTTGTTATGTAAACCACTTATCCTTGTTCATTAGTCCTAGTAAGTCATTGTGTTAAGCAATTGTACTTGTTCATTAGTCCATGCGACTCGTTGTATGAACCATCTGTCATTGTTCGTTAGTCCTTGTGACTCGTTGTGCGAACCATTTGTCCTTGTTTATTAATAAATGTGACTCGTTGTGTGAACCATTTCTCCTTGTTCATTAGTCCTTGTGAGTCGTTGTGTTAAACAATTGTACTTGTTTATTAGTCCACGTGACTCGTTGTGTGAACCATTTGTCCTTCTTCATTAGTCCTTTTGACTTATTATGTAAACCACTTATCCTTGTTCATTAGTCCTAGTGAGTCATTGTGATAAACAATTGTACTTGTTCATTAGTCCATGTGACTCGTTGTGTGAACCATTTATCCTTGTTCATTAGTCCTTGTGACTCGTTGTGCGAACCATTTGTCCTTGTTCATTAATCCTTGGGTTAAAACAATTGTACTTGCTCATTAGTCCATGTGACTGGTTGTGTGAACCATTTGTCGTTGTTCATTAGCCCTTGTGACTCGTTGTGTGAACCATTTGTCCTTATTTATATTAATGTAACTCGTTGTGTGAACCATTTGTCCTTGTTCATAAGTCCTTGTGACTCGTTGTGTTAAACAATTATACTTGTTTATTATTCCACGTGACTCGTTGTGTGAACCATTTGTCCTTGTTCATTAGTCCTTTTGACTCGTTATGTAAACCATTTATCCTTGTTCATTAGTCCTAGTGAGTCATTGTGTTAAACAATTGTACTTGTTCATTAGTCCATGTGACTCGTTGTATGAACCATTTGTCATTGTTCGTTAGTCCTTGTGACTCGTTGTGCGAACCATTTGTCCTTGTTTATTAATAAATGTGACTCTTTGTGTGAACCATTTCTCCTTGTTCATTAGTCCTTGTGAGTCGTTGTGTTAAACAATTGTACTTGTTTATTAGTCCACGTGACTCGTTGTGTGAACCATTTGTCCTTGTTCATTAGTCCTTTTGACTTGTTATGTAAACCATTTATCCTTGTTCATTAGTCCTAGTGAGTCATTGTGTTTAACAATTGTACTTGTTCATTAGTCCATGTGACTCGTTGTGTGAACCATTTGTCCTTGTTCATTAGTCCTTGTGACTCGTTGTGTAAACCATTTATCCTTGTTCATTAATCCTTGTGACTCGTTGTGTTAAAACAATTGTACTTGTTCATTAGTCCATGTGACTCGTTGTGTTAAACAATTGTACTTGTTCATTAGTCCATGTGACTCGTTGTGTGAACCATTTGTCCTTGTTCATTAGTCCTTGTGACTCGTTGTGTTAAACAATTGTACTTGTTCATTAGTCCATGTGACTCGTTGTGTGAACCATTTGTCCTTGTTCATTAGTACTTGTGAGTCGTTGTATAAACAATATATCCTTGTTCATTAGTCCTTGTGAGTCGTTGTGTTAAGGAATTGTACTTGTTCATTAGTCCATGTGACTCGTTGTGTGAACCATTTGTCCTTATTCAGTAGTCCTTTTGACTTGTTATGTAAACCATTTATCCTTGTTCATTAGTCCTAGTGAGTCATTGTGTTAAACAAACAATTGTACTTGTTCATTAGTCCATGTGACTCGTTGTGTGAACCATTTGTCCTTGTTCATTAGTCCTTGTGACTCGTTGTGTAAACCATTTATCCTTGTTCATTAATCCTTGTGACTCGTTAAGTTAAAACATTTGTACTTGTTCATTAGTCCATGTGACTCGTTGTGTTAAACAATTGTACTTGTTCATTAGTCCATGTGACTCGTTGTGTGAACCATTTGTCCTTGTTCATTAGTCCTTTTGACTTGTTATGTAAACCACTTATCCTTGTTCATTAGTCCTAGTAAGTCATTGTGTTAAACAATTGTACTTGTTCATTAGTCCATGTGACTCGTTGTGTGAACCATTTGTCCTTGTTCATTAGTCCTTGTGACTCGTTGTACGAACCATTTGTCCTTGCTTTAATATATGTGGCTCGTTGTGTGAACCATTTCTCCTTGTTCATTAGTCCTTGTGACTCATTGTGTTAAAACAATTGTACTTGTTCATTAGTCCATGTGACTCGTTGTGTTTAACCATTTGTCTTTGTTCATTAGTCCTTGTGAGTCGTTGTGTTAAACAATTGTACTTAATCATTAGTCCATGTGACTCGTTGTGTGAACCATTTGTCTTTGTTCATTAGTCCTTGTGGCTCGTTATTTAAACCATTTATCCTTGTTCATTAGTCCATGTGACTCGTTGTGTGAAACATTTGTCCTTGTTCATTAGTCCTTGTGACTCGTTGTGTAAACCATTTATCCTTGTTCATTAATCCTTGTGACTCGTGTTAAAACAATTGTACTTGTTCATTAGTCCATGTGACTCGTTGTATGAAACAATGTTTCCTTGTTCGTTAGTCCTTGTGACTCGTTATGCGAACCATTTGTCCTTGTTCATTAATCCTTGGGTTAAAACAATTGTACTTGCTCATTAGTCCATGTGACTGGTTGTGTGAACCATTTATCGTTGTTCATTAGCCCTTGTGACTCGTTGTGTGAACCATTTGTCCTTATTTATATTAATGTGACTCGTTGTGTGAACCATTTGTCCTTGTTCATAAGTCCTTGTGACTCGTTGTGTTAAACAATTGTACTTGTTTATTAGTCCACGTGACTCGTTGTGTGAACCATTTGTCCTTGTTCATTAGTCCTTTTGACTTGTTATGTAAACCATTTATCCTTGTTCATTAGTCCTAGTGAGTCATTGTGTTTAACAATTGTACTTGTTCATTAGTCCATGTGACTCGTTGTGTGAACCATTTGTCCTTGTTCATTAGTCCTTGTGACTCGTTGTGTAAACCATTTATCCTTGTTCATTAATCCTTGTGACTCGTTGTGTAAACCATTTATCCTTGTTCATTAATCCTTGTGACTCGTTGTGTTAAAACAATTGTACTTGTTCATTAGTCCATGTGACTCGTTGTGTTAAACAATTGTACTTGTTCATTAGTCCATGTGACTCGTTGTGTGAACCATTTGTCCTTGTTCATTAGTACTTGTGACTCGTTGTATAAACAATTTATCCTTATTCATTAGTCCTTGTGAGTCGTTGTGTTAAGCAATTGTACTTGTTCATTAGTCCATGTGACTCGTTGTATGAACCATTTGTCATTGTTCGTTAGTCCTTATGACTCGTTGTGCTAACCATTTGTCCTTGTTTATTAATAAATGTGACTCGTTGTGTGAACCATTTCTCCTTGTTCATTAGTCCTTGTGAGTCGTTGTGTTAAACAATTGTACTTGTTTATTAGTCCACGTGACTCGTTGTGTGAACCATTTGTCCTTGTTCATTAGTCCTTTTGACTTGTTATGTAAACCATTTATCCTTGTTCATTAGTCCTAGTGAGTCATTGTGTTTAACAATTGTACTTGTTCATTAGTCCATGTGACTCGTTGTGTGAACCATTTGTCCTTGTTCATTAGTCCTTGTGACTCGTTGTGTAAACCATTTATCCTTGTTCATTAATCCTTGTGACTCGTTGTGTTAAAACAATTGTACTTGTTCATTAGTCCATGTGACTCGTTGTGTTAAACAATTGTACTTGTTCATTAGTCCATGTGACTCGTTGTGTGAATCATTTGTCCTTGTTCATTAGTCCTTGTGACTCGTTGTGTTAAACAATTGTACTTGTTCATTAGTCCATGTGACTCGTTGTGTGAACCATTTGTCCTTGTTCATTAGTACTTGTGAGTCGTTGTATAAACAATATATCCTTGTTCATTAGTCCTTGTGAGTCGTTGTGTTAAGGAATTGTACTTGTTCATTAGTCCATGTGACTCGTTGTGTGAACCATTTGTCCTTATTCAGTAGTCCTTTTGACTTGTTATGTAAACCATTTATCCTTGTTCATTAGTCCTAGTGAGTCATTGTGTTAAACAATTGTACTTGTTCATTAGTCCATGTGACTCGTTGTGTGAACCATTTGTCCTTGTTCATTAGTCCTTGTGACTCGTTGTGTAAACCATTTATCCTTGTTCATTAATCCTTGTGACTCGTTAAGTTAAAACATTTGTACTTGTTCATTAGTCCATGTGACTCGTTGTGTTAAACAATTGTACTTGTTCATTAGTCCATGTGACTCGTTGTGTGAACCATTTGTCCTTGTTCATTAGTCCTTTTGACTTGTTATGTAAACCACTTATCCTTGTTCATTAGTCCTAGTAAGTCATTGTGTTAAACAATTGTACTTGTTCATTAGTCCATGTGACTCGTTGTGTGAACCATTTGTCCTTGTTCATTAGTCCTTGTGACTCGTTGTACGAACCATTTGTCCTTGCTTTAATATATGTGGCTCGTTGTGTGAACCATTTCTCCTTGTTCATTAGTCCTTGTGACTCATTGTGTTAAAACAATTGTACTTGTTCATTAGTCCATGTGACTCGTTGTGTTTAACCATTTGTCTTTGTTCATTAGTCCTTGTGAGTCGTTGTGTTAAACAATTGTACTTAATCATTAGTCCATGTGACTCGTTGTGTGAACCATTTGTCTTTGTTCATTAGTCCTTGTGGCTCGTTATTTAAACCATTTATCCTTGTTCATTAGTCCATGTGACTCGTTGTGTGAAACATTTGTCCTTGTTCATTAGTCCTTGTGACTCGTTGTGTAAACCATTTATCCTTGTTCATTAATCCTTGTGACTCGTGTTAAAACAATTGTACTTGTTCATTAGTCCATGTGACTCGTTGTATGAAACAATGTTTCCTTGTTCGTTAGTCCTTGTGACTCGTTATGCGAACCATTTGTCCTTGTTCATTAATCCTTGGGTTAAAACAATTGTACTTGCTCATTAGTCCATGTGATCGGTTGTGTGAACCATTTATCGTTGTTCATTAGCCCTTGTGACTCGTTGTGTGAACCATTTGTCCTTATTTATATTAATGTGACTCGTTGTGTGAACCATTTGTCCTTGTTCATAAGTCCTTGTGACTCGTTGTGTTAAACAATTGTACTTGTTTATTAGTCCACGTGACTCGTTGTGTGAACCATTTGTCCTTGTTCATTAGTCCTTTTGACTTGTTATGTAAACCATTTATCCTTGTTCATTAGTCCTAGTGAGTCATTGTGTTTAACAATTGTACTTGTTCATTAGTCCATGTGACTCGTTGTGTGAACCATTTGTCCTTGTTCATTAGTCCTTGTGACTCGTTGTGTAAACCATTTATCCTTGTTCATTAATCCTTGTGACTCGTTGTGTAAACCATTTATCCTTGTTCATTAATCCTTGTGACTCTGTGTTAAAACAATTGTACTTGTTCATTAGTCCATGTGACTCGTTGTATGAAACAATGTTTCCTTGTTCGTTAGTCCTTGTGACTCGTTATGCGAACCATTTGTCCTTGTTCATTAATCCTTGGGTTAAAACAATTGTACTTGCTCATTAGTCCATGTGACTGGTTGTGTGAACCATTTATCGTTGTTCATTAGCCCTTGTGACTCGTTGTGTGAACCATTTGTCCTTATTTATATTAATGTGACTCGTTGTGTGAACCATTTGTCCTTGTTCATAAGTCCTTGTGAGTCGTTGTGTTAAACAATTGTACTTGTTTATTAGTCCACGTGACTCGTTGTGTGAACCATTTGTCCTTGTTCATTAGTCCTTTTGACTTGTTATGTAAACCATTTATCCTTGTTCATTAGTCCTAGTGAGTCATTGTGTTTAACAATTGTACTTGTTCATTAGTCCATGTGACTCGTTGTGTGAACCATTTGTCCTTGTTCATTAGTCCTTGTGACTCGTTGTGTAAACCATTTATCCTTGTTCATTAATCCTTGTGACTCGTTGTGTTAAAACAATTGTACTTGTTCATTAGTCCATGTGACTCGTTGTGTTAAACAATTGTACTTGTTCATTAGTCCATGTGACTCGTTGTGTGAACCATTTGTCCTTGTTCATTAGTCCTTGTGACTCGTTGTGTTAAACAATTGTACTTGTTCATTAGTCCATGTGACTCGTTGTGTGAACCATTTGTCCTTGTTCATTAGTACTTGTGAGTCGTTGTATAAACAATATATCCTTGTTCATTAGTCCTTGTGAGTCGTTGTGTTAAGGAATTGTACTTGTTCATTAGTCCATGTGACTCGTTGTGTGAACCATTTGTCCTTATTCAGTAGTCCTTTTGACTTGTTATGTAAACCATTTATCCTTGTTCATTAGTCCTAGTGAGTCATTGTGTTAAACAATTGTACTTGTTCATTAGTCCATGTGACTCGTTGTGTGAACCATTTGTCCTTGTTCATTAGTCCTTGTGACTCGTTGTGTAAACCATTTATCCTTGTTCATTAATCCTTGTGACTCGTTAAGTTAAAACATTTGTACTTGTTCATTAGTCCATGTGACTCGTTGTGTTAAACAATTGTACTTGTTCATTAGTCCATGTGACTCGTTGTGTGAACCATTTGTCCTTGTTCATTAGTCCTTTTGACTTGTTATGTAAACCACTTATCCTTGTTCATTAGTCCTAGTAAGTCATTGTGTTAAACAATTGTACTTGTTCATTAGTCCATGTGACTCGTTGTGTGAACCATTTGTCCTTGTTCATTAGTCCTTGTGACTCGTTGTACGAACCATTTGTCCTTGCTTTAATATATGTGGCTCGTTGTGTGAACCATTTCTCCTTGTTCATTAGTCCTTGTGACTCATTGTGTTAAAACAATTGTACTTGTTCATTAGTCCATGTGACTCGTTGTGTTTAACCATTTGTCTTTGTTCATTAGTCCTTGTGAGTCGTTGTGTTAAACAATTGTACTTAATCATTAGTCCATGTGACTCGTTGTGTGAACCATTTGTCTTTGTTCATTAGTCCTTGTGGCTCGTTATTTAAACCATTTATCCTTGTTCATTAGTCCATGTGACTCGTTGTGTGAAACATTTGTCCTTGTTCATTAGTCCTTGTGACTCGTTGTGTAAACCATTTATCCTTGTTCATTAATCCTTGTGACTCTGTGTTAAAACAATTGTACTTGTTCATTAGTCCATGTGACTCGTTGTATGAAACAATGTTTCCTTGTTCGTTAGTCCTTGTGACTCGTTATGCGAACCATTTGTCCTTGTTCATTAATCCTTGGGTTAAAACAATTGTACTTGCTCATTAGTCCATGTGACTGGTTGTGTGAACCATTTATCGTTGTTCATTAGCCCTTGTGACTCGTTGTGTGAACCATTTATCCTTATTTATATTAATGTGACTCGTTGTGTGAACCATTTGTCCTTGTTCATAAGTCCTTGTGACTCGTTGTGTTAAACAATTGTACTTGTTTATTAGTCCACGTGACTCGTTGTGTGAACCATTTGTCCTTGTTCATTAGTCCTTTTGACTTGTTATGTAAACCATTTATCCTTGTTCATTAGTCCTAGTGAGTCATTGTGTTTAACAATTGTACTTGTTCATTAGTCCATGTGACTCGTTGTGTGAACCATTTGTCCTTGTTCATTAGTCCTTGTGACTCGTTGTGTAAACCATTTATCCTTGTTCATTAATCCTTGTGACTCGTTGTGTAAACCATTTATCCTTGTTCATTAATCCTTGTGACTCGTTGTGTTAAAACAATTGTACTTGTTCATTAGTCCATGTGACTCGTTGTGTTAAACAATTGTACTTGTTCATTAGTCCATGTGACTCGTTGTGTGAACCATTTGTCCTTGTTCATTAGTCCTTGTGACTCGTTGTGTTAAACAATTGTACTTGTTCATTAGTCCATGTGACTCGTTGTGTGAACCATTTGTCCTTGTTCATTAGTACTTGTGAGTCGTTGTATAAACAATATATCCTTGTTCATTAGTCCTTGTGAGTCGTTGTGTTAAGGAATTGTACTTGTTCATTAGTCCATGTGACTCGTTGTGTGAACCATTTGTCCTTATTCAGTAGTCCTTTTGACTTGTTATGTAAACCATTTATCCTTGTTCATTAGTCCTAGTGAGTCATTGTGTTAAACAATTGTACTTGTTCATTAGTCCATGTGACTCGTTGTGTGAACCATTTGTCCTTGTTCATTAGTCCTTGTGACTCGTTGTGTAAACCATTTATCCTTGTTCATTAATCCTTGTGACTCGTTAAGTTAAAACATTTGTACTTGTTCATTAGTCCATGTGACTCGTTGTGTTAAACAATTGTACTTGTTCATTAGTCCATGTGACTCGTTGTGTGAACCATTTGTCCTTGTTCATTAGTCCTTTTGACTTGTTATGTAAACCACTTATCCTTGTTCATTAGTCCTAGTAAGTCATTGTGTTAAACAATTGTACTTGTTCATTAGTCCATGTGACTCGTTGTGTGAACCATTTGTCCTTGTTCATTAGTCCTTGTGACTCGTTGTACGAACCATTTGTCCTTGCTTTAATATATGTGGCTCGTTGTGTGAACCATTTCTCCTTGTTCATTAGTCCTTGTGACTCATTGTGTTAAAACAATTGTACTTGTTCATTAGTCCATGTGACTCGTTGTGTTTAACCATTTGTCTTTGTTCATTAGTCCTTGTGAGTCGTTGTGTTAAACAATTGTACTTAATCATTAGTCCATGTGACTCGTTGTGTGAACCATTTGTCTTTGTTCATTAGTCCTTGTGGCTCGTTATTTAAACCATTTATCCTTGTTCATTAGTCCATGTGACTCGTTGTGTGAAACATTTGTCCTTGTTCATTAGTCCTTGTGATTCGTTGTGTAAACCATTTATCCTTGTTCATTAATCCTTGTGACTCTGTGTTAAAACAATTGTACTTGTTCATTAGTCCATGTGACTCGTTGTATGAAACAATGTTTCCTTGTTCGTTAGTCCTTGTGACTCGTTATGCGAACCATTTGTCCTTGTTCATTAATCCTTGGGTTAAAACAATTGTACTTGCTCATTAGTCCATGTGACTGGTTGTGTGAACCATTTATCGTTGTTCATTAGTCCTTGTGACTCGTTGTGTGAACCATTTGTCCTTATTTATATTAATGTGACTCGTTGTGTGAACCATTTGTCCTTGTTCATAAGTCCTTGTGACTCGTTGTGTTAAACAATTGTACTTGTTTATTAGTCCACGTGACTCGTTGTGTGAACCATTTGTCCTTGTTCATTAGTCCTTTTGACTTGTTATGTAAACCATTTATCCTTGTTCATTAGTCCTAGTTAGTCATTGTGTTTAACAATTGTACTTGTTCATTAGTCCATGTGACTCGTTGTGTGAACCATTTGTCCTTGTTCATTAGTCCTTGTGACTCGTTGTGTAAACCATTTATCCTTGTTCATTAATCCTTGTGACTCGTTGTGTTAAAACAATTGTACTTGTTCATTAGTCCATGTGACTCGTTGTGTTAAACAATTGTACTTGTTCATTAGTCCATGTGACTCGTTGTGTGAACCATTTGTCCTTGTTCATTAGTCCTTGTGACTCGTTGTGTTAAACAATTGTACTTGTTCATTAGTCCATGTGACTCGTTATGTGAACCATTTGTCCTTGTTCATTAGTACTTGTGAGTCGTTGTATAAACAATATATCCTTGTTCATTAGTCCTTGTGAGTCATTGTGTTGAGCAATTGTACTTGTTCATTAGTCCATGTGACTCGTTGTGTGAACCATTTGTCCTTGTTCATTAGTACTTGTGACTCGTTGTATAAACAATTTATCCTTGTTCATTAGTCCTTGTGAGTCGTTGTGTTAAGCAATTGTACTTGTTCATTAGTCCATGCGACTCGTTGTATGAACCATCTGTCATTGTTCGTTAGTCCTTGTGACTCGTTGTGCGAACCATTTGTCCTTGTTTATTAATAAATGTGACTCGTTGTGTGAACCATTTCTCCTTGTTCATTAGTCCTTGTGAGTCGTTGTGTTAAACAATTGTACTTGTTTATTAGTCCACGTGACTCGTTGTGTGAACCATTTGTCCTTCTTCATTAGTCCTTTTGACTTATTATGTAAACCACTTATCCTTGTTCATTAGTCCTAGTGAGTCATTGTGATAAACAATTGTACTTGTTCATTAGTCCATGTGACTCGTTGTGTGAATCATTTGTCCTTGTTCATTAGTCCTTTTGACTTGTTATGTAAACCATTTATCCTTGTTCATTAGTCCTAGTGAGTCATTGTGTTTAACGATTGTACTTGTTCATTAGTCCATGTGAGTCGTTGTGTGAACCATTTGTCCTTGTTCATTAGTCCTTGTGACTCGTTGTGTAAACCATTTATCCTTGTTCATTAATCCTTGTGACTCGTTGTGTTAAAACAATTGTACTTGTTCATTAGTCCATGTGACTCGTTGTGTTAAACAATTGTACTTGTTCATTAGTCCATGTGACTCGTTGTGTGAACCATTTGTCCTTGTTCATTAGTCCTTTTGACTTGTTATGTAAACCATTTATCCTTGTTCGTTAGTCCTAGTGAGTCATTGTGTTTAACAATTGTACTTGTTCATTAGTCCATGTGACTCGTTGTGTGAACCATTTGTCCTTGTTCATTAGTCCTTGTGACTCGTTGTGTAAACCATTTATCCTCGTTCATTAATCCTTGTGACTCGTTGTGTTAAAACAATTGTACTTGTTCATTAGTCCATGTGACTCGTTGTGTTAAACAATTGTACTTGTTCATTAGTCCATGTGACTCGTTGTGTGAACCATTTGTCCTTGTTCATTAGTCCTTGTGACTCGTTGTGTTAAACAATTGTACTTGTTCATTAGTCCATGTGAGTCATTGTGTTAAGCAATTGTACTTGTTCATTAGTCCATGTGACTCGTTGTGTGAACCATTTGTCCTTGTTCATTAGTCCTTGTGACTCGTTGTGTAAACCATTTATCCTTGTTCATTAATCCTTGTGACTCGTTGTGTAAACCATTTATCCTTGTTCATTAATCCTTGTGACTCTGTGTTAAAACAATTGTACTTGTTCATTAGTCCATGTGACTCGTTGTATGAAACAATGTTTCCTTGTTCGTTAGTCCTTGTGACTCGTTATGCGAACCATTTGTCCTTGTTCATTAATCCTTGGGTTAAAACAATTGTACTTGCTCATTAGTCCATGTGACTGGTTGTGTGAACCATTTATCGTTGTTCATTAGCCCTTGTGACTCGTTGTGTGAACCATTTGTCCTTATTTATATTAATGTGACTCGTTGTGTGAACCATTTGTCCTTGTTCATAAGTCCTTGTGAGTCGTTGTGTTAAACAATTGTACTTGTTTATTAGTCCACGTGACTCGTTGTGTGAACCATTTGTCCTTGTTCATTAGTCCTTTTGACTTGTTATGTAAACCATTTATCCTTGTTCATTAGTCCTAGTGAGTCATTGTGTTTAACAATTGTACTTGTTCATTAGTCCATGTGACTCGTTGTGTGAACCATTTGTCCTTGTTCATTAGTCCTTGTGACTCGTTGTGTAAACCATTTATCCTTGTTCATTAATCCTTGTGACTCGTTGTGTTAAAACAATTGTACTTGTTCATTAGTCCATGTGACTCGTTGTGTTAAACAATTGTACTTGTTCATTAGTCCATGTGACTCGTTGTGTGAACCATTTGTCCTTGTTCATTAGTCCTTGTGACTCGTTGTGTTAAACAATTGTACTTGTTCATTAGTCCATGTGACTCGTTGTGTGAACCATTTGTCCTTGTTCATTAGTACTTGTGAGTCGTTGTATAAACAATATATCCTTGTTCATTAGTCCTTGTGAGTCGTTGTGTTAAGGAATTGTACTTGTTCATTAGTCCATGTGACTCGTTGTGTGAACCATTTGTCCTTATTCAGTAGTCCTTTTGACTTGTTATGTAAACCATTTATCCTTGTTCATTAGTCCTAGTGAGTCATTGTGTTAAACAATTGTACTTGTTCATTAGTCCATGTGACTCGTTGTGTGAACCATTTGTCCTTGTTCATTAGTCCTTGTGACTCGTTGTGTAAACCATTTATCCTTGTTCATTAATCCTTGTGACTCGTTAAGTTAAAACATTTGTACTTGTTCATTAGTCCATGTGACTCGTTGTGTTAAACAATTGTACTTGTTCATTAGTCCATGTGACTCGTTGTGTGAACCATTTGTCCTTGTTCATTAGTCCTTTTGACTTGTTATGTAAACCACTTATCCTTGTTCATTAGTCCTAGTAAGTCATTGTGTTAAACAATTGTACTTGTTCATTAGTCCATGTGACTCGTTGTGTGAACCATTTGTCCTTGTTCATTAGTCCTTGTGACTCGTTGTACGAACCATTTGTCCTTGCTTTAATATATGTGGCTCGTTGTGTGAACCATTTCTCCTTGTTCATTAGTCCTTGTGACTCATTGTGTTAAAACAATTGTACTTGTTCATTAGTCCATGTGACTCGTTGTGTTTAACCATTTGTCTTTGTTCATTAGTCCTTGTGAGTCGTTGTGTTAAACAATTGTACTTAATCATTAGTCCATGTGACTCGTTGTGTGAACCATTTGTCTTTGTTCATTAGTCCTTGTGGCTCGTTATTTAAACCATTTATCCTTGTTCATTAGTCCATGTGACTCGTTGTGTGAAACATTTGTCCTTGTTCATTAGTCCTTGTGACTCGTTGTGTAAACCATTTATCCTTGTTCATTAATCCTTGTGACTCGTGTTAAAACAATTGTACTTGTTCATTAGTCCATGTGACTCGTTGTATGAAACAATGTTTCCTTGTTCGTTAGTCCTTGTGACTCGTTATGCGAACCATTTGTCCTTGTTCATTAATCCTTGGGTTAAAACAATTGTACTTGCTCATTAGTCCATGTGACTGGTTGTGTGAACCATTTATCGTTGTTCATTAGCCCTTGTGACTCGTTGTGTGAACCATTTGTCCTTATTTATATTAATGTGACTCGTTGTGTGAACCATTTGTCCTTGTTCATAAGTCCTTGTGACTCGTTGTGTTAAACAATTGTACTTGTTTATTAGTCCACGTGACTCGTTGTGTGAACCATTTGTCCTTGTTCATTAGTCCTTTTGACTTGTTATGTAAACCATTTATCCTTGTTCATTAGTCCTAGTGAGTCATTGTGTTTAACAATTGTACTTGTTCATTAGTCCATGTGACTCGTTGTGTGAACCATTTGTCCTTGTTCATTAGTCCTTGTGACTCGTTGTGTAAACCATTTATCCTTGTTCATTAATCCTTGTGACTCGTTGTGTAAACCATTTATCCTTGTTCATTAATCCTTGTGACTCGTTGTGTTAAAACAATTGTACTTGTTCATTAGTCCATGTGACTCGTTGTGTTAAACAATTGTACTTGTTCATTAGTCCATGTGACTCGTTGTGTGAACCATTTGTCCTTGTTCATTAGTCCTTGTGACTCGTTGTGTTAAACAATTGTACTTGTTCATTAGTCCATGTGACTCGTTGTGTGAACCATTTGTCCTTGTTCATTAGTACTTGTGAGTCGTTGTATAAACAATATATCCTTGTTCATTAGTCCTTGTGAGTCGTTGTGTTAAGGAATTGTACTTGTTCATTAGTCCATGTGACTCGTTGTGTGAACCATTTGTCCTTATTCAGTAGTCCTTTTGACTTGTTATGTAAACCATTTATCCTTGTTCATTAGTCCTAGTGAGTCATTGTGTTAAACAATTGTACTTGTTCATTAGTCCATGTGACTCGTTGTGTGAACCATTTGTCCTTGTTCATTAGTCCTTGTGACTCGTTGTGTAAACCATTTATCCTTGTTCATTAATCCTTGTGACTCGTTAAGTTAAAACATTTGTACTTGTTCATTAGTCCATGTGACTCGTTGTGTTAAACAATTGTACTTGTTCATTAGTCCATGTGACTCGTTGTGTGAACCATTTGTCCTTGTTCATTAGTCCTTTTGACTTGTTATGTAAACCACTTATCCTTGTTCATTAGTCCTAGTAAGTCATTGTGTTAAACAATTGTACTTGTTCATTAGTCCATGTGACTCGTTGTGTGAACCATTTGTCCTTGTTCATTAGTCCTTGTGACTCGTTGTACGAACCATTTGTCCTTGCTTTAATATATGTGGCTCGTTGTGTGAACCATTTCTCCTTGTTCATTAGTCCTTGTGACTCATTGTGTTAAAACAATTGTACTTGTTCATTAGTCCATGTGACTCGTTGTGTTTAACCATTTGTCTTTGTTCATTAGTCCTTGTGAGTCGTTGTGTTAAACAATTGTACTTAATCATTAGTCCATGTGACTCGTTGTGTGAACCATTTGTCTTTGTTCATTAGTCCTTGTGGCTCGTTATTTAAACCATTTATCCTTGTTCATTAGTCCATGTGACTCGTTGTGTGAAACATTTGTCCTTGTTCATTAGTCCTTGTGACTCGTTGTGTAAACCATTTATCCTTGTTCATTAATCCTTGTGACTCGTGTTAAAACAATTGTACTTGTTCATTAGTCCATGTGACTCGTTGTATGAAACAATGTTTCCTTGTTCGTTAGTCCTTGTGACTCGTTATGCGAACCATTTGTCCTTGTTCATTAATCCTTGGGTTAAAACAATTGTACTTGCTCATTAGTCCATGTGACTGGTTGTGTGAACCATTTATCGTTGTTCATTAGTCCTTGTGACTCGTTGTGTGAACCATTTGTCCTTATTTATATTAATGTGACTCGTTGTGTGAACCATTTGTCCTTGTTCATAAGTCCTTGTGACTCGTTGTGTTAAACAATTGTACTTGTTTATTAGTCCACGTGACTCGTTGTGTGAACCATTTGTCCTTGTTCATTAGTCCTTTTGACTTGTTATGTAAACCATTTATCCTTGTTCATTAGTCCTAGTTAGTCATTGTGTTTAACAATTGTACTTGTTCATTAGTCCATGTGACTCGTTGTGTGAACCATTTGTCCTTGTTCATTAGTCCTTGTGACTCGTTGTGTAAACCATTTATCCTTGTTCATTAATCCTTGTGACTCGTTGTGTTAAAACAATTGTACTTGTTCATTAGTCCATGTGACTCGTTGTGTTAAACAATTGTACTTGTTCATTAGTCCATGTGACTCGTTGTGTGAACCATTTGTCCTTGTTCATTAGTCCTTGTGACTCGTTGTGTTAAACAATTGTACTTGTTCATTAGTCCATGTGACTCGTTATGTGAACCATTTGTCCTTGTTCATTAGTACTTGTGAGTCGTTGTATAAACAATATATCCTTGTTCATTAGTCCTTGTGAGTCATTGTGTTGAGCAATTGTACTTGTTCATTAGTCCATGTGACTCGTTGTGTGAACCATTTGTCCTTGTTCATTAGTACTTGTGACTCGTTGTATAAACAATTTATCCTTGTTCATTAGTCCTTGTGAGTCGTTGTGTTAAGCAATTGTACTTGTTCATTAGTCCATGCGACTCGTTGTATGAACCATCTGTCATTGTTCGTTAGTCCTTGTGACTCGTTGTGCGAACCATTTGTCCTTGTTTATTAATAAATGTGACTCGTTGTGTGAACCATTTCTCCTTGTTCATTAGTCCTTGTGAGTCGTTGTGTTAAACAATTGTACTTGTTTATTAGTCCACGTGACTCGTTGTGTGAACCATTTGTCCTTCTTCATTAGTCCTTTTGACTTATTATGTAAACCACTTATCCTTGTTCATTAGTCCTAGTGAGTCATTGTGATAAACAATTGTACTTGTTCATTAGTCCATGTGACTCGTTGTGTGAATCATTTGTCCTTGTTCATTAGTCCTTTTGACTTGTTATGTAAACCATTTATCCTTGTTCATTAGTCCTAGTGAGTCATTGTGTTTAACGATTGTACTTGTTCATTAGTCCATGTGACTCGTTGTGTGAACCATTTGTCCTTGTTCATTAGTCCTTGTGACTCGTTGTGTAAACCATTTATCCTTGTTCATTAATCCTTGTGACTCGTTGTGTTAAAACAATTGTACTTGTTCATTAGTCCATGTGACTCGTTGTGTTAAACAATTGTACTTGTTCATTAGTCCATGTGACTCGTTGTGTGAACCATTTGTCCTTGTTCATTAGTCCTTTTGACTTGTTATGTAAACCATTTATCCTTGTTCGTTAGTCCTAGTGAGTCATTGTGTTTAACAATTGTACTTGTTCATTAGTCCATGTGACTCGTTGTGTGAACCATTTGTCCTTGTTCATTAGTCCTTGTGACTCGTTGTGTAAACCATTTATCCTCGTTCATTAATCCTTGTGACTCGTTGTGTTAAAACAATTGTACTTGTTCATTAGTCCATGTGACTCGTTGTGTTAAACAATTGTACTTGTTCATTAGTCCATGTGACTCGTTGTGTGAACCATTTGTCCTTGTTCATTAGTCCTTGTGACTCGTTGTGTTAAACAATTGTACTTGTTCATTAGTCCATGTGAGTCATTGTGTTAAGCAATTGTACTTGTTCATTAGTCCATGTGACTCGTTGTGCGAACCATTTGTCCTTGTTCATTAGTCCTTGTGACTCGTTGTGTAAACCATTTATCCTTGTTCATTAATCCTTGTGACTCTGTGTTAAAACAATTATACTTGTTCATTAGTCCATGTGACTCGTTGTGTGAACCATTTGTCCTTGTTCATTAGTCCTTGTGACTCGTTGTGTTAAACAATTGTACTTGTTCGTTAGTCCATGTGACTCGTTGTGTGAACCATTTGTCCTTGTTCATTAGTACTTGTGACTCGTTGTATAAACAATTTATCCTTGTTCATTAGTCCTTGTGAGTCGTTGTGTTAAGCAATTGTACTTGTTCATTAGTCCATGCGACTCGTTGTATGAACCATCTGTCATTGTTCGTTAGTCCTTGTGACTCGTTGTGCGAACCATTTGTCCTTGTTTATTAATAAATGTGACTCGTTGTGTGAACCATTTCTCCTTGTTCATTAGTCCTTGTGAGTCGTTGTGTTAAACAATTGTACTTGTTTATTAGTCCACGTGACTCGTTGTGTGAACCATTTGTCCTTCTTCATTAGTCCTTTTGACTTATTATGTAAACCACTTATCCTTGTTCATTAGTCCTAGTGAGTCATTGTGATAAACAATTGTACTTGTTCATTAGTCCATGTGACTCGTTGTGTGAACCATTTGTCCTTGTTCATTAGTCCTTGTGACTCGTTGTGCGAACCATTTGTCCTTGTTCATTAATCCTTGGGTTAAAACAATTGTACTTGCTCATTAGTCCATGTGACTGGTTGTGTGAACCATTTGTCATTGTTCATTAGCCCTTGTGACTCGTTGTGTGAACCATTTGTCCTTATTTATATTAATGTAACTCGTTGTGTGAACCATTTGTCCTTGTTCATAAGTCCTTGTGACTCGTTGTGTTAAACAATTATACTTGTTTATTATTCCACGTGACTCGTTGTGTGAACCATTTGTCCTTGTTCATTAGTCCTTTTGACTCGTTATGTAAACCATTTATCCTTGTTCATTAGTCCTAGTGAGTCATTGTGTTAAACAATTGTACTTGTTCATTAGTCCATGTGACTCCTTGTGTGAACCATTTGTCCTTGTTCATTAGTCCTTGTGACTCGTTGTGTAAACCATTTATCCTTGTTCATTAATCCTTGTGACTCGTTGAGTTAAAACAATTGTACTTGTTCATTAGTCCATGTGACTCGTTGTGTGAACCAGTTGTCCTTGTTCATTAGTCCTTGTGACTCGTTGTGTTAAACAATTGTGCTTGTTCATTAGTCCATGTGACTCGTTGTGTGAACCATTTGTCCTTGTTCATTAGTACTTGTGACTCGTTGTATAAACAATTTATCCTTATTCATTAGTGCAGCAGGAGCTACTGACCAGGACACTCCACAAATGCAAGCAGGCCAAAACAGCACCACAACCACTTCAGGAAGCAAACAGAGTGGGCTAGGTTTAGTGGCTAATAAGTACGAGTACAAGCCCAACCACCAGCTGCCACCATGGCCAGCTGGTTGGCCATTAAACTAAGCTCAGAAAAGTCCTAGGGGTCCAAGGAAGAATCACAATGCAAGTCATAGAAAACTAAGCTAGAACAGAACTGCAGCATTTGACAAATAACAAAAGCAATCTTTCCATTTCTGGCTAAACCATGAGGAAAAAGCATGCAAGGAACTTTTGGCTTGTCTTCCCATAAACCAGATACAACCTAGAGCCAATTTTAATGCCAAGGACTCAATCATTTCGTCCTCAAGTGCCTACATTCAACGGAAAAGCCAACAATGCGACAAAGGACCACAACATGTCATCACACTGCATTTCTCTTTTGTTTTCATTCCAGTTTACAATTAAGAGCTTTTAAACCGTTGTAATATTGTACTTGGACTCTTACCAGCATGTGAGGAGAGATCCTGACCCTTGGATGTAGCTTTTCTTTCAAGATTGTAACCTAAAAAGGCCTATATAAGGACCTTAGCTCGATCCGTTGTAACACAAATGATTTATGAATGAAACCTGAGTTTTCTCTCAAATTTAAACCTCTTAATCTTGTGCTTAGTCTGTAGATTAGAGTCAGGCTTGATAATAACCTGTGCTTAGACTGTGGTTATTGATTAAGTACTGTTAGTAGAGCATAAACCTTCCCGTGCTTAGACTGGGATAGTTTAGCTTTCTTTGTTTGTTTCGATTGAGTCTTTCTGTGTTAATCTGTGGAATTTCTTAACTCTAACACCCCAAATTATTAGCTTAATTCCCTGTGAGTAGTCTGTGGGTTTTTTCAGTTGATAATTATATCCAAGTACCCTCCTTTCAAGCATTATCCCAGAACTGTCTCAATTACAGTCCTTGTGTCTGTCAGTCAATTCAGTTGAGTCTTAAAAAATACCTTGAGTCCTCTAAAAATCCTGATCTCTTGCTCAGAAGTAGTTCTTATATCAAAGTAATTTACTGCCAAGTTTCATGATTTTAGGAGGTCAATTCATAATTTTATTACTTAGCACAAGTTTATTGCATTCCTGAGAAACTGGCTTTAGTTTGCTGGTTTGATTGTTGTATTTGTCTAAACCCTTGGACATTACACTCCAAATTGGTATATCAGAGCAAGGTTTTAACACGAATCCATCTTGTGTTAGTCTTGGGAAGGAAAGTGTTTCATTTTTACCCTAACTACAACAAAACTACAAAAAATAACCCATGAGTGAAGAGAGATTTACTGGTATTGAGACCAGGGTGGATCGGATAGCGGGAAGAATCAATGAACTGGTAAATATTGTCAACACTCTTGCGAAGGAGTTCCTAACAGGCCACCCTACAGAGGCGGAGGCGGGGGTAGAGGCTTTCTTTGGAGCGGGAAGAGGACAACCATACCACCAGGAACATGGAGAAGACATGTCAGATACTGATGAATCTATGGCAGAGGGCATCTACATGGAAAGAGACAAAGATATAAAGGTAGAAATTCCTGATTTCCATGGTAGTTTAAACCCTGAAGATTTGTTAGACTGGATTAGAACTGTTGAGAGAGTCTTTGAATTTAAGGGATATACTGACAGGAAAGCTTTCAAAGTTTCTATCCTTAAATTCAAAGGTTATGCCTCACTGTGGTATGAAACCCTGAAAAGCCAGAGAATGAGAGAAGGCAAGGAACCCATTAAATCTTGGCTAAAACTTAAGAAGAAATTGAAGGATAAGTTTATAGCTAAAGATTACACACAGGATATGTTTATCAAGTTAACCCAGCTGAAACAAGACCAACAGTCTGTTGAGTCTTATCTTAGGAGCTTTGAACAACTTACCCTGCAATGTGAGATCACTGAGAAGCCTGAACAGAAAATTGCTAGGTTTGTTGAGGGCTTAGATCCTAAGATTGCTATGAGAGTTAGAATGCAACAAGTTTGGTCCTTTGATGAGGCAGTCAACCTGGCATTGAGGATTGAAAAGATGGGAAAAGCCAAGGTCACTGCTTCCAAACCCCTTACCAAACCCACTTTCAAACCTTTTTCTGGGGTTAGGATTGGAGAAGTCCCAAAAACTGCAACCCAACCAACACCAGACAAGGGGAAGAGTCATGTGAACCCTAGAACCAACACAACTGTAACTGATGGGAGAGTTAAATGCTTCCAGTGCCAAGGGTATGGCCATTTTAGGAAGGACTGTCCTTCTAAGAGAACCTTGACAGCAATGGAAGTAGAACAATGGGAGAGGGAAGGGTTGGTTCAGTATGAAGAAGATGAGACCCGATAATGGAGGAAGTAGAGACGAAGGAGAACCAGAACAAGATGCGAGTTGTGGCCCCCCGATACAGTCACACTTAGTCTTGTGGAGGGTCATGCATTCCCAACACTCACCTCTGGAAGCCGATCAAAGATCCCTGATATTCAGAACCAGATGCACGATCCAGGGGAGGGTTTGTAACCTAATCATAGATGGGGGAAGTTGTACAAATGTGGCATCAAATGCCATGGTTAATAAACTCAACCTGACAACTCAAGAGCACCCAAACCCTTACAAGTTGAGATGGTTGAACAAGGGAGCAGAAGTAAGGGTGGACAAGCAATGCTTGGTTCCATTTTCTATTGGGAAGGTGTACAAAGATGAAGTCTTGTGTGATATTGTCCCAATGGATGCCTGCCACCTACTCTTAGGAAGACCATGGGAATATGACAGGAATACCACTCACCATGGGAAAGATAACATCTATAGCTTCAAGCATGAAGGCAAGAAGGTCACCCCCACGACCCCATTGCCACCCAACCAGAAAAACTATGGAAGTCCCAACATGCCAGAAGAGAGCAATGGTGTGCTATTTCTTTCTGAAGCAGCCATGATCAAAGAGATAAAGCAAGAACAACCTATCTGGATGTTACTATCCAAAGAAGTGAGCAAAGAGGGAGCCCCGAGATGCCTGCTGAAGTTAGGCCATTAATTCAGAGGTATAAGGAGGTGTTTCCAAAAGAGCTGCCTAGTGGGTTGCCACCATTGAGGGGCATTGAGCATCACATAGACCTTGTTCCGTGGCTCGGTGCTTCCTAACAGGCCAGCTTATAGAAGTGATCCAGCTGCCACCAAAGAATTGCAAAGCCAGATTGAGGAGCTTATGAGCAAAGGATTTGTCGGGAATCTCTCGGTCCTTGTGCGGTCCCTGCTCTACTTGTTCCAAAGAAAGATGGAACATGGAGGATGTGTACTTGACAAATAGGGGCCATTAACAACATCACTGTCAAGTACAGGTTCCCAATACCAAGGCTGGATGACATGTTAGATGAGCTCAGTGGTGCCATGATATTTTCTAAAATTGATCTCGAGCAAGGATACCATCAAGTCAGGATAAGGGAAGGAGATGAGTGGAAGACTGCCTTCAAAACTAAACATGGACTGTATGAGTGGCTTGTGATGCCATTTGGTCTTTCTAATGCACCAAGCACCTTTATGAGACTGATGACTGAGGTGTTAAGGCCATGTTTAGGCAAATTTGCAGTGGTCTACTTTGATGATATCTTGGTTTATAAGCGGTGAAAGAGAACACCTGAAACATCTTGAAGCTGTGTTCAGGATTCTCAAGGAACAAAAGCTATTTGGTAAACTGGAAAAATGCACTTTTATGGTTGAAGAAGTGGCATTCCTTGGGTACATTGTCTCTGGGAGAGGGATTACGATTGATCGGGACAAAGTTGCGACCCATTCAATCCTGGCCAACTCCCAAAACAATCACTGAGGTGAGAGGGTTCCATGGATTGGCCTCATTTTATAGGAGATTTATCAAGAACTTCATTCGATTGTTGCTCCAATTACTGAGTGCATGAAGAAAGGAGAGTTCCACTGGACTGAGAATGCTCAACAGTCCTTTGAGAAAATTAAGAAGTTGATGTGTGAAACTCCTATTCTGAAATTGCCAGACTTTGATCAACTCTTTGAAGTAGAGTGTGATGCCAGTGGGGTAGGCATTGGTGCAGTCTAATCCAAGCTCGAAACCCGTAGCTTATTTCAGTGAAAAATTGAATGGAGCTAAGTTGAAGTATTCTACCTATGACAAGGAATTTTATGCAATTATCGGGCGTCATGCATTGGAGTCACTATTTGAAGCCAAAGCCATTTGTGTTACACTCTGATTATGAAGCTTTGAAATATATCAATGGTCAACACAAATTGAGCCACAGACATGCTAAATGGGTGGAGTACTTGCAATCATTCACCTTTTCCAGCAAGTATAAAGAAGGAAAACAAAATGTAGTGGCAGATGCACTATCAAGGAGGCACTCCTTACTGTCAACTATGGGAACCAGGGTCCTTGGTTTTGAGTTCATGAAAGAGATGTACAAGGAAGACCCTGACTTCTCTGAGGAGTGGATCACACAGTTTGAAGGACATAGGGTTCCAGGGAACAAATACTTGCTGCAAGATGGGTTTCTATTCCAAGGGAACAAGCTCTGTGTTCCAAGGGGATCCTACAGGGACCTCCTAATCAGGGAAGTCCATTCAGGAGGCTTAGGAGGGCATTTTGGTGTTCAAAAGACACTGGACATACTACAAGAACAGTTCTATTGGCCAAAGATGATGGGGATGTCCAAAATATTCTCGGAGATGTTCATGTGTCAAATGGCTAAGAGTTCCTTCCAAACTGGTCCATATATCCCATTACCAGTACCAAGTAAGCCATGGGAGGATGTGAGCATGGATTTTATTGTTGCATTGCCAAGGACACAGAGAGGAAAGGATTCAATCATGGTTGTTGTTGACAGTTCAAAAAATGGCCCATTTCATAGCTTGCAAGAAGACAGAGGATGCTGCTAGTGTTGCTTTGAGCTGACCTGAAAGAAGTTGTAAGGCTTCATGGGATTCCAAAGACAATTGTATCAGATAGGGATACAAAGTTCATGAGTTACTTTTGGAAAACTTTATGGAAGCTACTCAAGACCAAATCATTGTTGTTCGTACATCTCACCACCCCCAAACAGATGGCCAAACTGAGGTCACCAACAAAACCTTGGGTAGGATTCTGAGATGTATTGTAAGCAAGAGTCTAAAAGATTGGGACATCAAGTTAGCAGCAGCACTTTGCCTTCAACAGATCACCATCAATCTGCTACTCGGTCATAGTCCTTTTGAGGTTGTCAATGGGATTAATCCCCTAATGCCTATAGACTTATCATCTGTACCAAGAAATGAGATGAATCATGATGCTAAGGCCAGGGCAGAACAGCTGTTGAAACTCCATGAAACTGTGAAAAGAGAGATTGAGAAGACCAATGAGAAGTACAGAAATGTCAAGGTACCTCGAAAAAAGAAAGAATTTGTTCCAGGGGATTTAGTCTGGGTTCATTTAAGAAAAGAGAGGTTTCCATCAAGAAGAAAGAACAAGTTAATGCCAAGAGCTGATGGCCCCTTTGAAATTATTGAGAGGATTGGTCCAAATGCCTACAAGGTGGATCTACCAGGAGAGTATGAGGTGCATGGCACTTTCAATGTAGGTGACCTAAGTCCATATTATGAGGATGCTTTGAGGGGGAGGAGTCACCAGGCTTGAGGACAAGCCCTGTTCAACCAGGGAGGTTGCAGCAGGAGCTACGACCAGGACACTCCACAAATGCAAGCAGCCAAAACAAAGACCACAACCACTTCGAAGCAAACAGTGGGCTAGGTTTAGTGGCTAATAAGTACGAGTACAAGCCCAACCACCAGCTGCCACCATGGCCAGCTGGTTGGCCATTAAACTAAGCTCAGAAAAGTCCTAGGGGTCCAAGGAAGAATCACAATGCAAGTCATAGAAAACTAAGTCGAAATGAACTGAGATTTGACAAATAACAAAAGCAATCTTTCCATTTCTGGCTAAACCATGAGGAAAAAGCATGCAAGGAACTTTTGGCTTGTCTTCCCATAAACCAGATACAACCTAAAGCCAATTTTAATGCCAAGGACTCAATCATTTCGTCCTCAAGTGCCTACATTCAACAGAAAAGCCAGCAATGCGGCAAAAGGACCACAACATGTCACACACACCGCATTTCTCTTTTGTTTTCATTCCAGTTTACAATTAAGGGCTTTTAAACCGTTGTAATATTGTACTTGGACTCTTACCAGCATGTGAGGAGAGATCCTGACCCTTGGATGTAGCTTTTCTTTCAAGATTGTAACCTAAAAAGGCCTATATAAGGACCTTAGCTCAGACTGTTGTAACACAGCTGATTTATGAAAGAAACCTGAGTTTTCTCTCAAATTTAAACCTCTTAATCTTGTGCTTAGTCTGTAGATTAGAGTCAGGCTTGATAATAACCTGTGCTTAGACTGTGGTTATTGATTAAGTACCTGTTAGTAGAGCATAAACCTTCCTGTGCTTAGACTGTGGATAGTTTAGCTTTGCTGTTTGTTTCAGTTGAGTCTTTCCTGTGTTAATCTGTGGAATTTCTTAACTCTAACACCCCAAATTATTAGCTTAATTCCCTGTGAGTAGTCTGTGGGTTTTTTCAGTTGATAATTATATCCAAGTACCCTCCTTTCAAGCATTATCCCAGAACTGTCTCAATTACAGTCCTTGTGTCTGTCAGTCAATTCAGTTGAGTCTTAAAAAATACCTTGAGTCCTCTAAAAATCCTGATCTCTTGCTCAGAAGTAGTTCTTATATCAAAGTAATTTACTGCCAAGTTTCATGATTTTAGGAGGTCAATTCATAATTTTATTACTTAGCACAAGTTTATTGCATTCCTGAGAAACTGGCTTTAGTTTGCTGGTTTGATTGTTGTATTTGTCTAAACCCTTGGACATTACACTCCAATTAGTCCTTGTGAGTCGTTGTGTTAAGCAATTGTACTTGTTCATTAGTCCATGTGACTCGTTGTATGAACCATTTGTCATTGTTCGTTAGTCCTTGTGACTCGTTGTGCGAACCATTTGTCCTTGTTTATTAATAAATGTGACTCGTTGTGTGAACCATTTCTCCTTGTTCATTAGTCCTTGTGAGTCGTTGTGTTAAACAATTGTACTTGTTTATTAGTCCACGTGACTCGTTGTGTGAACCATTTGTCCTTGTTCATTAGTCCTTTTGACTTGTTATGTAAACCATTTATCCTTGTTCATTAGTCCTAGTGAGTCATTGTGTTTAACAATTGTACTTGTTCATTAGTGCATGTGACTCGTTGTGTGAACCATTTGTCCTTGTTCATTAGTCCTTGTGACTCGTTGTGTAAACCATTTATCCTTGTTCATTAATCCTTGTGACTCGTTGTGTTAAAACAATTGTACTTGTTCATTAGTCCATGTGACTCGTTGTGTTAAACAATTGTACTTGTTCATTAGTCCATGTGACTCGTTGTGTGAACCATTTGTCCTTGTTCATTAGTCCTTGTGACTCGTTGTGTTAAACAATTGTACTTGTTCATTAGTCCATGTGACTCGTTGTGTGAACCATTTGTCCTTGTTCATTAGTACTTGTGAGTCGTTGTATAAACAATATATCCTTGTTCATTAGTCCTTGTGAGTCGTTGTGTTAAGGAATTGTACTTGTTCATTAGTCCATGTGACTCGTTGTGTGAACCATTTGTCCTTATTCAGTAGTCCTTTTGACTTGTTATGTAAACCATTTATCCTTGTTCATTAGTCCTAGTGAGTCATTGTGTTAAACAATTGTACTTGTTCATTAGTCCATGTGACTCGTTGTGTGAACCATTTGTCCTTGTTCATTAGTCCTTGTGACTCGTTGTGTAAACCATTTATCCTTGTTCATTAATCCTTGTGACTCGTTAAGTTAAAACATTTGTACTTGTTCATTAGTCCATGTGACTCGTTGTGTTAAACAATTGTACTTGTTCATTAGTCCATGTGACTCGTTGTGTGAACCATTTGTCCTTGTTCATTAGTCCTTTTGACTTGTTATGTAAACCACTTATCCTTGTTCATTAGTCCTAGTAAGTCATTGTGTTAAACAATTGTACTTGTTCATTAGTCCATGTGACTCGTTGTGTGAACCATTTGTCCTTGTTCATTAGTCCTTGTGACTCGTTGTGCGAACCATTTGTCCTTGCTTTAATATATGTGGCTCGTTGTGTGAACCATTTCTCCTTGTTCATTAGTCCTTGTGACTCATTGTGTTAAAACAATTGTACTTGTTCATTAGTCCATGTGACTCGTTGTGTTTAACCATTTGTCTTTGTTCATTAGTCCTTGTGAGTCGTTGTGTTAAACAATTGTACTTAATCATTAGTCCATGTGACTCGTTGTGTGAACCATTTGTCTTTGTTCATTAGTCCTTGTGGCTCGTTATTTAAACCATTTATCCTTGTTCATTAGTCCATGTGACTCGTTGTGTGAAACATTTGTCCTTGTTCATTAGTCCTTGTGACTCGTTGTGTAAACCATTTATCCTTGTTCATTAATCCTTGTGACTCGTGTTAAAACAATTGTACTTGTTCATTAGTCCATGTGACTCGTTGTATGAAACAATGTTTCCTTGTTCGTTAGTCCTTGTGACTCGTTATGCGAACCATTTGTCCTTGTTCATTAATCCTTGGGTTAAAACAATTGTACTTGCTCATTAGTCCATGTGACTGGTTGTGTGAACCATTTATCGTTGTTCATTAGCCCTTGTGACTCGTTGTGTGAACCATTTGTCCTTATTTATATTAATGTGACTCGTTGTGTGAACCATTTGTCCTTGTTCATAAGTCCTTGTGACTCGTTGTGTTAAACAATTGTACTTGTTTATTAGTCCACGTGACTCGTTGTGTGAACCATTTGTCCTTGTTCATTAGTCCTTTTGACTTGTTATGTAAACCATTTATCCTTGTTCATTAGTCCTAGTGAGTCATTGTGTTTAACAATTGTACTTGTTCATTAGTCCATGTGACTCGTTGTGTGAACCATTTGTCCTTGTTCATTAGTCCTTGTGACTCGTTGTGTAAACCATTTATCCTTGTTCATTAATCCTTGTGACTCGTTGTGTTAAAACAATTGTACTTGTTCATTAGTCCATGTGACTCGTTGTGTTAAACAATTGTACTTGTTCATTAGTCCATGTGACTCGTTGTGTGAACCATTTGTCCTTGTTCATTAGTCCTTGTGACTCGTTGTGTTAAACAATTGTACTTGTTCATTAGTCCATGTGACTCGTTATGTGAACCATTTGTCCTTGTTCATTAGTACTTGTGAGTCGTTGTATAAACAATATATCCTTGTTCATTAGTCCTTGTGAGTCGTTGTGTTGAGCAATTGTACTTGTTCATTAGTCCATGTGACTCGTTGTGTGAACCATTTGTCCTTATTCAGTAGTCCTTTTGACTTGTTATGTAAACCATTTATCCTTGTTCATTAGTCCTAGTGAGTCATTGTGTTAAACAATTGTACTTGTTCATTAGTCCATGTGACTCGTTGTGTGAACCATTTGTCCTTGTTCATTAGTCCTTGTGACTCGTTGTGTAAACCATTTATCCTTGTTCATTAATCCTTGTGACTCGTTGTGTTAAAACATTTGTACTTGTTCATTAGTCCATGTGACTCGTTGTGTTAAACAATTGTACTTGTTCATTAGTCCATGTGACTCGTTGTGTGAACCATTTGTCCTTGTTCATAACTTGTGACTCGTTGTATAAACAATTTATCCTTGTTCATTAGTCCTTGTGAGTCATTGTGTTAAGCAATTGTACTTGGTCATTAGTCCATGTGACTCGTTGTATGAACCATTTGTCCTTGTTCGTTAGTCCTTGTGACTCGTTGTGCGAAACATTTGTCCTTGTTTATTAATAAATGTGACTCGTTATGTGAACCATTTCTCCTTGTTCATCAGTCCTTGTGACTCATTGTGTTAAAACAATTGTACTTGTTCATTAGTCCATGTGACTCGTTGTGTTTAACCATTTGTCCTTGTTCATTAGTCCTTGTGAGTCGTTGTGTTAAACAATTGTACTTGTTCATTAGTCCATGTGACTCGTTGTGTGAACCATTTGTCTTTGTTCATTAGTCCTTGTGGCTCGTTATGTAAACCATTTATCCTTGTTCATTAGTCCTTGTGAGTCGTTGTGTTAAACAATTGTACTTGTTCATTAGTCCATGTGACTCGTTGTGCGAACCATTTGTCCTTGTTCATTAGTCCTTGTGACTCGTTGTGTAAACCATTTATCCTTGTTCATTAATCCTTGTGACTCTGTGTTAAAACAATTGTACTTGTTCATTAGTCCATGTGACTCGTTGTGTGAACCATTTGTCCTTGTTCATTAGTCCTTGTGGCTCGTTGTGTTAAACAATTGTACTTGTTCATTAGTCCATGTGACTCGTTGTGTGAACCATTTGTCCTTGTTCATTAGTACTTGTGACTCGTTGTATAAACAATTTATCCTTGTTCATTAGTCCTTGTGAGTCGTTGTGTTAAGCAATTGTACTTGTTCATTAGTCCATGCGACTCGTTGTATGAACCATCTGTCATTGTTCGTTAGTCCTTGTGACTCGTTGTGCGAACCATTTGTCCTTGTTTATTAATAAATGTGACTCGTTGTGTGAACCATTTCTCCTTGTTCATTAGTCCTTGTGAGTCGTTGTGTTAAACAATTGTACTTGTTTATTAGTCCACGTGACTCGTTGTGTGAACCATTTGTCCTTGTTCATTAGTCCTTTTGACTTGTTATGTAAACCACTTATCCTTGTTCATTAGTCCTAGTGAGTCATTGTGTTAAACAATTGTACTTGTTCATTAGTCCATGTGACTCGTTGTGTGAACCATTTGTCCTTGTTCATTAGTCCTTGTGACTCGTTGTGCGAACCATTTGTCCTTGCCTATTAATAAATGTGACTCGTTGTGTGAACCATTTCTCCTTGTTCATTAGTCCTTGTGAATCATTGTGTTAAAACAATTGTACTTGTTCATTAGTCCATGTGACTCGTTGTGTTTAACCATTTGTCCTTGTTCATTAGTCCTTGTGAGTCGTTGTGTTAAACAATTGTACTTAATCATTAGTCCATGTGACTCGTTGTGTGAACCATTTGTCTTTGTTCATTAGTCCTTGTGGCTCGTTATGTAAACCATTTATCCTTGTTCATTAGTCCTTGTGAGTCGTTGTGTTAAACAATTGTACTTGTTCATTAGTCCATGTGACTCGTTGTGCGAACCATTTGTCCTTGTTCATTAGTCCTTGTGACTCGTTGTGTAAACCATTTATCCTTGTTCATTAATCCTTGTGACTCTGTGTTAAAACAATTGTACTTGTTCATTAGTACTTGTGACTCGTTGTATAAACAATTTATCCTTGTTCATTAGTCCTTGTGAGTCGTTGTGTTAAGCAATTATACTTGTTCATTAGTCCATGCGACTCGTTGTATGAACCATCTGTCATTGATCGTTAGTCCTTGTGACTCGTTGTGCGAACCATTTGTCCTTGTTTATTAATAAATGTGACTCGTTGTGTGAACCATTTCTACTTGCTCATTAGTCCTTGTGAGTCGTTGTGTTAAACAATTGTACTTGTTTATTAGTCCACGTGACTCGTTGTGTGAACCATTTGTCCTTGTTCATTAGTCCTTTTGACTTGTTATGTAAACCACTTATCCTTGTTCATTAGTCCTAGTAAGTCATTGTGTTAAACAATTGTACTTGTTCATTAGTCCATGTGACTCGTTGTGTGAACCATTTGTCCTTGTTCATTAGTCCTTGTGACTCGTTGTGCAAACCATTTGTCCTTGCTTTAATAAATGTGGCTCGTTGTGTGAACCATTTCTCCTTGTTCATTAGTCCTTGTGACTCATTGTGTTAAAACAATTGTACTTGTTCATTAGTCCATGTGACTCGTTGTTGATGCAGGAGCATGTTCGGAACAAGCAAATGAACTTCTTATTAGTCGAAATGTAACTCAACTAGTAAAAGGATTTGAGCTTGGATCGAGTAATGTGTTGATGCTAAAACGGGAAGGCATGGGAGCCGCATAACACGGCTCTAGGGCTGCATATCACGGCTCCTAGGATAATTAGGATACACGGTTTCCTAAATCGTGTAGGAATAATAAGTTAGTTAATTACTATTTCTAATAAAGTTAGGAAAGCTAGATTTTCCTAATCCTAGTCAAATTAGAATACCCTAAATCTGATTGTATTCTAATTTTTAGTATTTTAATTACTTTCCTAGTTAGTTTAGGAAAGGAGAATAATTTTCCTAGTTAGTTTAGGAAAGGGAAAGATAGCTTAATTTCCAAGTTAGGGTTTGGGTCGAATTGTGACCTCGTTTAGGAGTATATTAGGCCGTGTATGATCAGAGAAGGATCATCGAATTTCCAGCAATAAAATTGTTTACATTTGTGAGCATTATTCTGATTAGGTTTGCGAGCTTAATCTCTAGATCTTCCTTGCGAGGTTGATTGCGTGAATCTGCGTTTGACACCTTGCGAGGTTAGGACTAGGAATTCACCATACTATCCAATTACATTCATAATCACGAAATAATCAGTCCAAATAACACAATTTCCGCTGCAAATTTACCAACTATCACGACATACACAATCTCAGAAATAGCAAACTCGAACGAACAGTTCAACGATCTGTTCAATCTCGTTTTTCCATACTGTTTTACATCAAATTGGTTACCAGAGCTAAGTTCAGATTTATTCCTTAATAGATCTGTCTTGGGACGTTGCTAATCATGGTTAAAGACGGTGAAGAAGGTCCGAAAACATGGGAAGATGGTCATAACGAGCTGAAATTGGAGATGGCTCAGATGGCTTATGTGTTGAAAAATATAGCAAGCATGTTGAAGGCTAAAGAGAAGAAAAAAGAATCGGACACTCCATCCGAATCTGAAGAAGAGGACGAGAAACCAAATAGGAAGTCAAAAAATAAGAACGATGATGATCGGGGTTTAAAACTCGATATTCCTGACTTTGATGGCGAGATGGATCCGGAAAAATTTCTGGATTGGGTAAGACAAGCTGAAAGGGTTTTCGAGTATAAAGAATACGATGACAAGAAGCAATTTAAAGTTGCAATCTTGAAACTTACAAAGTATGCATCTTTATGGTACGAAAATCTGAAAAAACAAAGAAGAAAGGAAGGCAAAGACAAGATCGAATCTTGGATCAAACTAAAGAAGCACTTGATGAGGCGATTCCTACCAAGGGATTATGAGCAAGATAACTACTTAAAGCTCCAATCTTTAGAGCAAGGAAGCATGTCCGTGACTGATTACATCAAAGAATTCGAAAAGATGTCAATCGTGTGCGATCTTGAGGAGTAAGAAGAGCTAAGAGTGGCGAGATTCATCAAGGGCCTAACACCCGCAATTGCAACGAAGGTAGAAATTCAGAATTTCGATGGATTTAGCGATGTCTGCAGATTGGCGTTAAAATTTGAAAAGCATGATAAGGCACGAAAACCTTATACTTATTCCAAGGGACAAAGTTCGGGAACAAATTCGTATTCCAGGCCAGCTCCTAGCAAGGCTAAAGAAACCCCGAAAGAAGAACCCAAGGACAAAGGAAAGGTTGTTGCCGAGCCAAAAGGGAATTCTTTGAGGCGTTGTTTCAAGTGTCAAGGCTATGGACATATAGCAAACGAATGTCCTCAGAAACGAGCCCTAACAGCTCAAGAATTATGTGATTTGATCCCCGTATTTGTCACGCCGGAGGAAGAAACATCAAGGGAATGTTGAAACTGATGGTGAAGGAATAGTCTATGATTTGGATCCGTTGAGTGACGAGGAGTGCTTAGTGCTGCGTAATTTGCATATGGAAACGGGTTCAGCTGAGAATGAACAACGGGAGCAAATCTTCCATACTCGGTGCAAGGTAAACCGTAAAATTTGCAATCTTATTATTGATAGTGGATCGTGTGCTAATGTAGTAGCAAGGGACCTTGTTGATGAACTAAAATTGCAAACTAAAGACCGAGTTAAACCATATAAATTGCATTGGCTGAATGGGGAGAATGGGATTCAAGTTAAGAAACAAGCCTTAGTTTCGTTGAGTTTAGGACCCTATACTGATGAGGTGTGGTGCGATATAATTCCTATGAATGCATGCCACATTCTGTTGGGTAGGCCTTGGCAATTCGATAGAAAGGTTGAACATGACGGGAGAGCCAATGTGTATAGCGTGATGAAGGGTAATGTGAGATATAATCTGAAACCTATGTCACCTAACAAGATTAAAGAGTCTAAAACAAAGAAGGGGAGTATGTTTATGGAGGCTCGGGAGGTTGAGGAAGCTTTAGCTCGTGGAGAACGAACTTATGTGCTGATGGTTCGTGAATTAGGGTCCGTTGGTGTGTGTAATGACCGTGGGGTACAGGAGCTATTAGAAGAGTTCCGGGATGTGTTTCCGGATGAATTACCGGATGGGTTACCTCCTTTACGTGGTATTGAACACCAAATAGATCTGATTCCAGGGGCGGCATTGCCTAATAAGCCGGCCTATCGTTGTAATCCAGAGGAAGCAAAGGAGTTACAGAGACAAGTCCAAGAATTGATAGATAGAGGATATGTTCAAGAGAGTTTAAGTCCTTGTGCGGTGCCTGCGTTATTAGTGCCAAAGAAGGAAGGGACTTGGAGAATGTGCATTGATAGTAGAGCGGTGAATAACATTACAATCAAATATCGCTTTCCTATGCCAAGACTTGATGATATGCTTGACGAACTTTCTGGTTCGTGTGTCTTTTCTAAACTGGATTTGAGGAGTGGCTACCATCAAATGAGGATTCGAGAAGGGGATGAGTGGAAGACCGCGTTTAAAACGAAGCAAGGATTATATGAATGGCTTGTGATGCCGTTTGGGTTGTGCAATGCTCCTAGTTCGTTTATGAGATTGATGAATGAAGTGTTGAGGCCGTTCCTTAACAAATTTGTGGTGGTCTATCTTGACGACATCCTGATTTATAGCAAAGATGAAGAGTCGCACAAACGACATTTGCGAGCTGTGTTTGAAGTGTTGCGAGATCAGAAGCTTTATGGTAAGTTGGAAAAATGTACTTTTATGGTCTCAAGTGTTGTCTTTCTTGGTTATATTGTGGGAAAAGACGGAGTAAGTATGGACCCATCCAAGGTCGATGCTATTCAAGCCTGGCCAGTTCCGAAATCAACTACAGAGGTGCGAAGCTTTCATGGTTTAGCATCATTTTATAGGCGGTTCATCCAGGGTTTTAGCTCGATTGTGGCTCCAATTACAGAGCTAACCAAGAAAGGAGAGTTCGTATGGACTAGCAGCGCCCAAAAGGCGTTTGAAGAGGTAAAACGCAAGCTATGCTCCGGACCTGTTTTAGCACTACCTGATTTTAATAAATTGTTTGAAGTCGAGTGTGATGCAAGTGGTGTTGGAATTGGTGCCGTGTTAATACAAGAAAAGAGGCCTATTGCGTATTTCAGCGAGAAATTAAACGGTGCAAGGTTGAACTATTCAACTTATGACAAGGAGTTTTATGCAATCGTGAGAGCATTGGATCATTGGAGTCAATATCTGCGTCCGAAGCCGTTTATTTTACATTCTGATCACGAGGCTCTTAAACACATCCATGGACAGCAAAAGTTAAATCAAAGACATGCCAAATGGGTAGAATTTTTGCAATCATTCACGTTTTCTTCAAAGTACAAGACGGGAAGTTCTAATATCGTGGCTGATGCACTATCACGAAGGCATTCATTATTGATTGAGTTGGATGCGAGGATTCTTGGTTTCGAACATATCAAGGAACTGTACAATTCTGATCCAGAATTTTCAAAGGAAATCATTGATCCAACAGGTTTGTATACTGTTCAGGATGGCTATCTCTTCAAGGGTAATCGGCTATGCATTCCGAATGGGTCGATTAGGGAGTTGTTGATACGAGAAGCTCATGGCGGGGCTATTGCTGGACACTTTGGAGTTAACAAGACGAGTGACATCCTAAGTGAACATTTCTACTGGCCGAGAATGAATAAGGACGTGCAAGAGATCGTGGCGAAATGTGTGGTATGTCAAAAGGCTAAGAGCACGTTCACCAAGGGCTTGTATACACCTCTCGCCCGTGCACAGTACAGCCATGGAATGAGGTAAGCATGGATTTTATCCTTGGTTTGCCGAGAACTCAAAGGGGTAAGGACTCGATTATGGTGGTAGTTGATCGATTCTCAAAGATGGCGCATTTTATTCCATGTCACAAGACTGATGATGCAACTAAAGTGGCTGATTTGTACTATAGAGAGATCGTTCGATTACATGGAATACCTCTTACTATTGTTTCAGATCGAGATGTGAAGTTTCTTAGTTACTTCTGGAAAACGTTATGGCGTTTGGTAGGGACTAAGCTTCTTTTCAGTACATCACACCATCCACAAACAGATGGTCAGACCGAGGTAACCAACCGTACTCTAGGGAGTCTATTGCGAGGATTGGTTAGTAAAAGCACAAAGGATTGGGATATCAAATTGGCGCATGCTGAATTTGCTTATAATCGTACACCATCAATGACGACAGGATTTAGCTCCATTCGAGATTGTCTATGGCGTGAATCCATACCGCCAATCGATTCGGTGCCCATTCCAAAGAAAGATGTGTTAAGTTTTGAAGCCAAAGAAAGACAAGCTGCATTTCTCCGAGTATGTGAACAAGTTCGAGCTCAAATTGAGAAGGCAAATGCTAAATACAAAGAGAAGGCTAATAAACATCGAAAGCAGCCTGTTTTCAAGGAGGGTGATCTTGTGTGGTTACATTTGAGGAAGGAACGATTTCCATCCAAAAGGAAGAATAAGTTGATGCCGCGAGCAGATGGTCCATTTAAGATCCTCGAATGTTATGGTTCTAACGCATACAAGCTGGAGTTGCCGAGTGAATATGGTGGGGTGAGCGCGACATTCAATGTAGGCGACCTATCACCGTATCTAGAAGACGAGGATTTGAGGGCAAATTCTCAAAAAGAAGGAGAGAATGATGCAGGAGCATGTTCGGAACAAGCAAATGAACTTCTTATTAGTCGAAATGTAACTCAACTAGTAAAAGGATTTGAGCTTGGATCGAGTAATGTGTTGATGCTAAAATGGGAAGGCATGGGAGCCGCATAACACGGCTCTAGGGCTGCATATCACGGCTCCTAGGATAATTAGGATACACGGTTTCCTAAATCGTGTAGGAATAATAAGTTAGTTAATTACTATTTCTAATAAAGTTAGGAAAGCTAGATTTTCCTAATCCTAGTCAAATTAGAATACCCTAAATCTGATTGTATTCTAATTTTTAGTATTTTAATTACTTTCCTAGTTAGTTTAGGAAAGGAGAATAATTTTCCTAGTTAGTTTAGGAAAGGGAAAGATAGCTTAATTTCCAAGTTAGGGTTTGGGTCGAATTGTGACCTCGTTTAGGAGTATATTAGGCCGTGTATGATCAGAGAAGGATCATCGAATTTCCAGCAATAAAATTGTTTACATTTGTGAGCATTATTCTGATTAGGTTTGCGAGCTTAATCTCTAGATCTTCCTTGCGAGGTTGATTGCGTGAATCTGCGTTTGACACCTTGCGAGGTTAGGACTAGGAATTCACCATACTATCCAATTACATTCATAATCACGAAATAATCAGTCCAAATAACACAATTTCCGCTGCAAATTTACCAACTATCACGACATACACAATCTCAGAAATAGCAAACTCGAACGAACAGTTCAACGATCTGTTCAATCTCGTTTTTCCATACTGTTTTACATCAGTTGTGTTTAACCATTTGTCTTTGTTCATTAGTCCTTGTGAGTCGTTGTGTTAAACAATTGTACTTAATCATTAGTCCATGTGACTCGTTGTGTGAACCATTTGTCTTTGTTCATTAGTCCTTGTGGCTCGTTATTTAAACCATTTATCCTTGTTCATTAGTCCTTGTGAGTCGTTGTGTTAAACAATTGTACTTGTTCATTAGTCCATGTGACTCGTTGTGTGAAACATTTGTCCTTGTTCATTAGTCCTTGTGACTCGTTGTGTAAACCATTTATCCTTGTTCATTAATCCTTGTGACTCTGTGTTAAAACAATTGTACTTGTTCATTAGTCCATGTGACTCGTTGTATGAAACAATTTTTCCTTGTTCGTTAGTCCTTGTGACTCGTTATGCGAACCATTTGTCCTTGTTCATTAATACTTGGGTTAAAACAATTGTACTTGCTCATTAGTCCATGTGACTGGTTGTGTGAACCATTTATCGTTGTTCATTAGCCCTTGTGACTCGTTGTGTGAACCATTTCTCCTTATTTATATTAATGTGACTCGTTGTGTGAACCATTTGTCCTTGTTCATAAGTCCTTGTGACTCGTTGTGTTAAACAATTGTACTTGTTTATTAGTCCACGTGACTCGTTGTGTGAACCATTTGTCCTTGTTCATTAGTCCTTTTGACTTGTTATGTAAACCATTTATCCTTGTTCATTAGTCCTAGTGAGTCATTGTGTTTAACAATTGTACTTGTTCATTAGTCCATGTGACTCGTTGTGTGAACCATTTGTCCTTGTTCATTAGTCCTTGTGACTCGTTGTGTAAACCATTTATCCTTGTTCATTAATCCTTGTGACTCGTTGTGTTAAAACAATTGTACTTGTTCATTAGTCCATGTGACTCGTTGTGTTAAACAATTGTACTTGTTCATTAGTCCATGTGACTCGTTGTGTGAACCATTTGTCCTTGTTCATTAGTCCTTGTGACTCGTTGTGTTAAACAATTGTACTTGTTCATTAGTCCATGTGACTCGTTATGTGAACCATTTGTCCTTGTTCATTAGTACTTGTGAGTCATTGTATAAACAATATATCCTTGTTCATTAGTCCTTGTTGCAGTGTAATGTCCAAGGGTTTAGACAAATACAACAGTCAAACCAGCAAACCAAAAAAAAAACAGTTTCTCAGGAATGCAATAAACTTGTGCTAATGAATAAAATTATGAATTGACCTCCTAAAATCATGAAACTTGGCAGTAATTTACTTTGATATGAGAACTAATTCTGAGCACAACTCCAGGATTTTTAGAGGACTCAAAGTAATTTTAAGACTCAACTGAACTGACTGACAGACACAAAAGACTGTAATTGAGACAGTTCTGGGATAGTGATTGAAAGGAGGGAACTTTGGATATAATTATCAACTGAAATACCCACAGAATACTCACAGGGAATTAAGCTAATAATTTAGGGAACTTGAGTTAAGAAATTCCACAGATTAACACAGGAAAACTCAACTGAAGCAACAACAAAGCTAAACTAACCACAGTCTCAGCACAGGAAAGTTTAGACTCTACTAACAGGTACTTAATCAATAACCACAGTCTAAGCACAGGTTATTATCAAGCCTGACTCTAATCTACAGACTAAGCACAAGATTAAGAGGTTTAATTTTGAGAGAAATCTCAGGTTTCATTCATAAATCAGCTGTGTTACAACAGTCTGAGCTGAGGTCCTTATATAGGCCTTTTTAGGTTACAAACTTCAAAGGAAACTACATCCAAGGGTCAGGATCCCTCCTCACATGCTGGTAAGAGTCCAAGTACAATGTTACAACGGTTTAAAAGCTCTTAATTGTAAACTGGAATGAAAACAAAAGAGAAATGCAGGTGACAGTGACAGGTTGTGGTCCTTTCTTCGCATTGCTTGGCTTTTCCGTTGAAAGTAGGCACTTGAGGACGAAATGATTGAGTCCTTGGCATTAAAATTGGCTCTAGGTTGTATCTGGTATATGGGAAGACAAGCCAAAAGTTCTTTGAGTGCTTTTTCCTCATGGTTTAGCCAGAAATGGAAAGTTTGCTTTTGTTGTTTGTCATTTGCTGCAGCTCTGTCCAGCTTGGATTTCTAGGACTTGCATTGTGATTCTTCCTTGGACCCCTAGGACTTTTCTGAGCCTAATTCAGTGGCCAACCAGCTAGCCATGGTGGCAGCTGGTGGTTGGGCTTGTACTTATACTTATTGGCCACTAAACTTAGCTCAGCTTGACTGGTTTCTGAGATGGGTGTGGTGTTGCTTTGGCTTATCTGCTGAAGTGAGGTGCCCTGGTCAGTGGCTCCTGCTGCACTTGTGAGTCGTTGTGTTGAGCAATTGTACTTGTTCATTAGTCCATGTGACTCGTTGTGTGAACCATTTGTCCTTATTCAGTAGTCCTTTTGACTTGTTATGTAAACCATTTATCCTTGTTCATTAGTCCTAGTGAGTCATTGTGTTAAACAATTGTACTTGTTCATTAGTCCATGTGACTCGTTGTGTGAACCATTTGTCCTTGTTCATTAGTCCTTGTGACTCGTTGTGTAAACCTGTAAAATCTTAATAATTATATTGCACTTGTTTGTAGATGGTAGTTTTGATCAAGTAGATGTTTCGTTGTGGGGTACCTATGCAAATGAGTTCTATATGTTTTATTCCTACTTCTGTTAATTGGTTGAGGTGTAAAAGGAGAGTGAAGTTAAACTACTGGTATTGAGTTATGAGTTGTGGGGCCTTTGTGCCGAGTTACGTTTACGGTCCAGTGAGACCAGGTAGTTGTTAGTTATAGTTAGTTGGCCAAGTAATGATGAGTTAAAACTTCGGGACGAAGTTTATTTTTAGGAGGGCAGAATGTAACATTCCGTATTTGTTATGTTTAATTGATGTGTCAAAAGTGTGTGTTAACCGTGTTAGAAATGCGTGACGTCCGTAGGGACGATATACAATACCTTATGTGGTTTGAGTATGGGAGCGAACTTCGGGACGAAGTTCATTTTAAGGGGGGAAGACTGTAATACCCCGTATTTTTATATATAATAGATTAAATGGATATTATTAAATATTAATTATTATACATTTTATATTACTAATTATATCGGGTTAATTGTTGAGTCGATAATTATGATAAGTTATTTTATTTAACTCGCGTAGTGTCGATACAAGTTATTTGAGACGGGTTTGTAACGAAATTCGAATTGTGAACTGACCCATTTAAGTTGACCCAATATATGTTCAGCCCATTAAACCTAAAGCCCAATTAACCCTAACCCTAACCCTAACCTAACCCTAATAGTACCTACCCCAACCCGCCTCCCTCATTCTCACACCCTCAACCCGCCTCCCTCTTTCATCAGCCCAATTGGCAGCCTTTCACGCAAAACGAGAGAGGGAGAGTGAGCTTGGGGTGTTGGCGGCGCAGCAAGGAAGAACTAGGGGCGAGTGTCGACACTGTGAGGCGGCTGTAGTGGCGGTTTTCGTGGCAGTTAGGTAAGCAGTTCCCGTTCCTTTTCCTTTTTGTCGTTTGTCGAGTGGTTTTAGTTAGCACGGTGTGTCTCAGGTGGGGTGGTAATGGTGGTGGGTGTCGGATATTGTATTGGGTGGTTAGAGGCGCCCCTGTTGGTGGCGGTTAGGGTGACTATAGACGGTGGAAATGGTGGCAGGAGGTCTTGTCGACAGAGACCATAAAAACGGGTTTGGGTATAGGTTTCAGGCGAGTTTAGATGGGTAGCTTTGGGGTGGTGCCACCGTCGACTAGGGGGAGGTCGACAAGGTGGTGCTAGGTTGTCTGTGTTCGTGGGCTGACGGCGAGCAAGGGCGTGGTGGTTGTCAGGGGTAAGGTGGTTGGTTGCGGTGGTGGTAAAAGGAAAACAGTGGGTGTTTGGTGATGATGCACGGTGAACCGGCCGGATTGCCAGCCCTGGTTCGACTCGCCGGCGGCAGTCGACCAGGCTGGTGGTGGTTGCTGGTGGTGGGGACGAAGTGGGGGTCAGGTCTGGTGGTTGTCGTGGTGGCTAGGTGGTGCGTGAAGGGGTGTGTGAGTGTGTGAAGGGACGGTGGTGCGTGAGGGGTTATTCGAGTTGTTTTTGAAGCGGGTTTTCATAGTTAATCGTTATATTTCGTAATTGGTCGTATTCTTAATTAATTAATTTAATTCCCGAGTCATTTAAATAATTTATTTAATTAATTCCCGAGTGTATTAAAATAATTAAAGACGGGTTTGAGTCGGGATTGTCGAATTGTTCAAATGGTTGATTCGGGTATTCTTAATCGTATAATTCGTTTAATCCTTTAATTATCATTGATTTAATTCCGAGTTATTAAAATAAAATAATAATTAATCATAATTAATTATTCTGAGTCGGGTTTGTTAAAAGAGAAAAAATTACTATATCGGGAATGTTTCCATTTTTAGGAAGTTCTATCATTAATAACCCTCTATGTTGGGAACGGGAATAGTTAAGTAATTGTTATCATTATTTATCTTTCAGAGAACGATTTTGTGATGGAATATTATTGGACATCTGTTCATTGGACTGCTTAACTGCTTAATTGGATTTGCGGGCACTTTGAGGTAGGGAAATACACTCGTCCTATTATCGTTGTTGTTGAATTGTGTTGACTTGATTTCTGGTTGATGATTTAAGTACGATTTATATATACGGAAGGTGATTGACTGAATTGATCATATTGAGTATGATATTGCAACATCGGGTAATTGGCATGATTTTATGATTTATCACCCATTATATATATGTATATTGTGTTGCATTCATTTCTTTTGAGCATTCATATGCATTGGAGATGGAGGATGTTGTGGTGATGTGGTGCGGTGATGATGATGTTGTGATAAGGCCCAGGTTCTGCAGACTTGCCCTGGTGTCCTCAACAAGCTAGGCGGATCGACTTCGGTCGATATTTATAGTCTACCGGGGATCGGTATGGCTGGGCGTTCCGGGTATGAGATGTGTGTGATGAGTTGAGATGGAGATGGAGGTGACGGAGTATCATGCATATCATATTTTATTGTTTTATTGTTTTCCCTACTCAACCTCGTGGTTGACCCTGTGTATTCGTGAACACCTGTGATGAACCGTTTTATGGGGAGCAGACTTGACAGGTTTAAGAGATAGAATGGGAGCTGGATGGGCGTGAGACATTGGATCAGACGACTTAGTAGCTAGATCATCATTTAGAAGACTTTCACTTTTATTCATGTCAATTCTTGTAATTTAAGTTGAAAAGAGGATTTGTAATAATTAAGTTAAAATATTATATAAATTGCCTTGGAGTTTAATTTGTTATTCACTACCTCGGAAAACCGAGATGGTAACACCGTCATTTATCTGAGGAGTCCTAGTTCGGCCCTTAAATAAATGGGGGTGTTACAAAGTGGTATCGAGAGCGAACGATCCTCGTGGCCTAAACCAATGAGCCCAATGAACATAGGAAGTGTCTAATTAAAATGAACCCCGGGATAGAATCGTTAAGAGCACACTAAGGTAAGGTATGAGTTAGGGGCCCCTCACACCGAACAGCGACCCTCTCGGTTTAACCCGGAAACCCCGAGTGTATATGAGAGAAAGGGTAGAAAAGTTGCTTGAGGTTGAACATGAAATTCATATATCGTTGCCTAAGTGTTAACTGATTGATACCTTGATTATTGCATAAAAAGAGTTGATGTATACCTTGAGACCCATATATTCTAACCATTCTGCAGGACAACGCTACGGTAAGTATTTTGTATAAATGATGAAGTGATCATATAATGTTGTGGAAATGAGAAATAAAATTTCGAGTTCAAAGTTAATAATCAATAAAGTGTTGTGGTAGTCGTGAGCATGAAAATAATTGCGAGTCGATGATAGTTACCTAGGTGGATGTTGAATGATGTGCTGATAGTACTATTATGTCTAGTAATATGCGGTTATGTGATCCCAAAGCCATGCTAGTATAGTCTTGTGACAAAGAATTAGAAACACTTTTGAATTGCATGTTTATAGTCATAGCAATCGTGATTTAGATGTACGGAGTAGATCGATATGCGAAAGGATTCTACGGGATAGAAGTTTACGAAAGTACAGTGTGAGATTTAAGTTAGGATGGGTTAGTATCGATAATATGGTTGTAAGAGTTTGGAACATAGAAAATGAACGACTTAGTGCTGAAACTTGCTTTGTTTGATTGTACTCTTTAATTGACCTTACTGCCATTTCTTTTCTGTTTATTGCCTATGGATGAAAATTTTATGGGAGGTAGCCTCGTGAGTTAGTGTTCATTTGGCGTTGGTTTCATGCTTATAGGATATACGGATTAGGAGTAATAAATATTTTAGTGGGCTGTGGTCGGGAAGTTTAATGCGGTGATGTTTGACCAACGATTTTGTAAAAGAATCCTCATTTAAATTGTATTAATCATTTTCGCATAATTCCAACTCCATCAGTCATAAAATTCGCATATGTTTTCAAATTGATAAGCCACGAAAATTCTTGATGTCGCTATAATAAACGGTAGGTTTTGCAAACTGACCCAAGTTTTGGACCAATTGCTGTCACATGTTTGTTTGGACCAACTGAGTTGTAAAATTCTTTAAAAATGAAATTTTTGTGCTTTAGACCTAATTCTTTTTCCCCTGTGTTTTTATCTCTCCGTGTTTTATAAAAATAATATGAATCAAGTTTTAATCGAACGGTTATTTATTCGTGATCTCTGAAAGTTACAACGTGAAACATGACTTGTAAATGTGTGTTCTAGGTTGAGTTTCATACAGTTGTTTGATTAATTCATGAGCCTTAGTAATGTGAGTTTATAATGCTTTATATGACGATAGTAGCACGCATGTTCAGTAGTTATGTACCTTAACAAGTGATAAAATTAAAACTTAGTTGATAACATTGTTGGCATGATAGCGTGAGTAAAATTGGATAGCTTAAATTGATTCTTAATCAAGGGTGAAATATTTTAAACGAGTCCAGTTGTTACATATTTTATGTATGTTTGGCATGTGGTAATATCTCTAGTATGTTCATCATATTTGCATGATGGTCGGATATATATAAATATAAAACTATGTTGTCATATCTTGGTAAAGTTGATGGCGTTAAAAGTTAATTTGATTGTTCTAATATACTCGCATGAATAATTATAATAATTATGTCTAAATGTTTACATATGTATGATAGTAATGAGTATGTCTAAATGTTCACACATGTAAGAGGCATCTAAGTTCTAATGTCTTTCATATGAGTTGTGTGCCAATAGTTATATTTATTACCTTCATCACATTAAATTATTTCAGTTGGACCTAAAACTATAACATGATAATAAACAATGTTGTAATACCTTATTGAATATGTTCGTTATTATATTGTCATAAAATGCTAAAGTGATTCTTGCAATTGTATGGGTGTGATATAAAGGAAATTGTTTGATATAACATGACAATTGGCATATCTATATTCTCGAGTCGTTACTATCAATTATATTATAATAAAAATTGTCATGATAACTATGTTGGCAATTATAATGGGATAACTCTTTTGATGATTCACATGATATGCATTGGTTTAAATGATAGTCATTATAGTTACATTTAATCGAGCCTACGAGTTGCCTAATTATTCAATCATGCAAATCAGAGAAGTTGTTCAAGTTGCTAATCTTTTATCATAGCTAGTGTTCTACAAAGTATATGATGGCAAATGTATATGTTTAAACTATTTATACAATATCTCTTGTTTTGCGGAAAATGAATTATACTAAGTTGCTGGACACAATTGAATGATATGGTTGCTAAAATGTGAAACATAGGTGTGATATGGAAGTAATGTTGTCGTTGTCATAGATCGTATGTAGTTACTTTTATTGGGAAACATGTTTTCAGAATTGATATCGTGCAAACAATTTTTATAATTTAAAATATGAATTATGAGTATGTTGTTGATTGCTTAAACTCATCGACCTAATTCGTGACCTAAACCAGTGAGTGAGTAAATGGTTGTATGGACATGTCAATAAGATCCTGTGATTGTGATAGATAGTAGTGGTAGATCTATTTCTGTGATATGTTTACAAATGTGAGAAGTTCTTAAATTGTTTTGTTGATTTTGCTCTCGCTCGTTCATAATCTATAATTGATCATCAAATTTGTTTAGTTGTGAAACCGTGTAAACCATGATTTCTTTCTTGTTGTTCTTTTAGTTTGATGTTGTGTTTTTAAGTTACGCATGAGCTAGTAATAAATGATACTTGTTGACAACCAGTTAATTCCTTAATAAAACCTTGTTTCGACCTTAATGTTGATGCGCAATCCCTTATCATGTATTCTTTCCTGTCACATGTGGCTGATAATGATTTTGTTGCATAGGTATATGAAAATTGAAAAGAGGTTACGAGGACGTAACCATGTTCTAGTCGGGTAGGATTGTAAAATCTTAATAATTATATTGCACTTGTTTGTAGATGGTAGTTTTGATCAAGTAGATGTTTCGTTGTGGGGTACCTATGCAAATGAGTTCTATATGTTTTATTCCTACTTCTGTTAATTGGTTGAGGTGTAAAAGGAGAGTGAAGTTAAACTACTGGTATTGAGTTATGAGTTGTGGGGCCTTTGTGCCGAGTTACGTTTACGGTCCAGTGAGACCAGGTAGTTGTTAGTTATAGTTAGTTGGCCAAGTAATGATGAGTTAAAACTTCGGGACGAAGTTTATTTTTAGGAGGGCAGAATGTAACATTCCGTATTTGTTATGTTTAATTGATGTGTCAAAAGTGTGTGTTAACCGTGTTAGAAATGCGTGACGTCCGTAGGGACGATATACAATACCTTATGTGGTTTGAGTATGGGAGCGAACTTCGGGACGAAGTTCATTTTAAGGGGGGAAGACTGTAATACCCCGTATTTTTATATATAATAGATTAAATGGATATTATTAAATATTAATTATTATACATTTTATATTACTAATTATATCGGGTTAATTGTTGAGTCGATAATTATGATAAGTTATTTTATTTAACTCGCGTAGTGTCGATACAAGTTATTTGAGACGGGTTTGTAACGAAATTCGAATTGTGAACTGACCCATTTAAGTTGACCCAATATATGTTCAGCCCATTAAACCTAAAGCCCAATTAACCCTAACCCTAACCCTAACCTAACCCTAATAGTACCTACCCCAACCCGCCTCCCTCATTCTCACACCCTCAACCCGCCTCCCTCTTTCATCAGCCCAATTGGCGGCCTTTCACGCAAAAAACGAGAGAGGGAGAGTGAGCTTGGGGTGTTGGCGGCGCGCAAGGAAGAACTAGGGGCGAGTGTCGACACCGTGAGGCGGGCCGTAGTGGCGGTTTTCGTGGCGATTAGGTAAGCGATTCCCGTTCCTTTTCCTTTTTGTCGTTTGTCGAGTGGTTTTAGTTAGCACGGTGTGTCTCAGGTGGGGTGGTAATGGTGGTGGGTGTCGGATATTGTATTGGGTGGTTAGAGCGCCCTGTTGGTGGCGGTTAGGGTGACTATAGACGGTGGAAATGGTGGCGGGAGGTCTTGTCGACGAGACCATAAAAACGGGTTTGGGTATAGGTTTCAGGCGAGTTTAGATGGGTAGCTTTGGGGTGGTGCCACCGTCGACTAGGGGGAGGTCGACAAGGTGGTGCTAGGTTGTCTGTGTTCGTGGGCTGACGGCGAGCAAGGGCGTGGTGGTTGTCAGGGGTAAGGTGGTTGGTTGCGGTGGTGGTAAAAGGAAAACAGTGGGTGTTTGGTGATGATGCACGGTGAACCGGCCGGATTGCCAGCCCTGGTTCGACTCGCCGGCGGCAGTCGACCAGGCTGGTGGTGGTTGCTGGTGGTGGGGACGAAGTGGGGGTCGGTCTCCGTGGTTGTCGTGGTGGCTAGGTGGTGCGTGAAGGGGTGTGTGAGTGTGTGAAGGGACGGTGGTGCGTGAGGGGTTATTCGAGTTGTTTTTGAAGCGGGTTTTCATAGTTAATCGTTATATTTCGTAATTGGTCGTATTCTTAATTAATTAATTTAATTCCCGAGTCATTTAAATAATTTATTTAATTAATTCCCTAGTGTATTAAAATAATTAAAGACGGGTTTGAGTCGGGATTGTCGAATTGTTCAAATGGTTGATTCGGGTATTCTTAATCGTATAATTCGTTTAATCCTTTAATTATCATTGATTTAATTCCGAGTTATTAAAATAAAATAATAATTAATCATAATTAATTATTCTGAGTCGGGTTTGTTAAAAGAGAAAAAATTACTATATCGGGAATGTTTCCATTTTTAGGAAGTTCTATCATTAATAACCCTCTATGTTGGGAACGGGAATAGTTAAGTAATTGTTATCATTATTTATCTTTCAGAGAACGATTTTGTGATGGAATATTATTGGACATCTGTTCATTGGACTGCTTAACTGCTTAATTGGATTTGCGGGCACTTTGAGGTAGGGAAATACACTCGTCCTATTATCGTTGTTGTTGAATTGTGTTGACTTGATTTCTGGTTGATGATTTAAGTACGATTTATATATACGGAAGGTGATTGACTGAATTGATCATATTGAGTATGATATTGCAACATAGGGTAATTGGCATGATTTTATGATTTATCAGTCCATTATATATATGTATATTGTGTTGCATTCATTTCTTTTGAGCATTCATATGCATTGGAGATGGAGGATGTTGTGGTGATGTGGTGCGGTGATGATGATGTTGTGATAAGGCCCAGGCGGGTTCTGCAGGACTTGCCCTGGTGTCCTCAGCTGCGAGCTGGCAGATCGACTTCGGTCGATATATAGTCTACCGGGGATCGGTATGGCTGGGCGTTCCGGGGTATGAGATGTGTGTGATGAGTTGAGATGGAGATGGAGGTGACGGAGTATCATGCATATCATATTTTATTGTTTTATTGTTTTCCCTACTCAACCTCGTGGTTGACCCTGTGTATTCGTGAACACCTGTGATGAACCGTTTTATGGGGAGCAGACTTGACAGGTTTAAGAGATAGAATGGGAGCTGGATGGGCGTGAGACATTGGATCAGACGACTTAGTAGCTAGATCATCATTTAGAAGACTTTCACTTTTATTCATGTCAATTCTTGTAATTTAAGTTGAAAAGAGGATTTGTAATAATTAAGTTAAAATATTATATAAATTGCCTTGGAGTTTAATTTGTTATTCACTACCTCGGGAAACCGAGATGGTAACACCGTCATTTATCTGAGGAGTCCTAGTTCAGGCCCTTAAATAAATGGGGGTGTTACAAAGTGGTATCAGAGCGAACGATCCTCAGGCCTAAACCAATGAGCCCAATGAACATAGGAAGTGTCTAATTAAAATGAACCCCGGGATAGAACCTGTAAGAGCACACTAAGGTAAGGTATGAGTTAGGGGCCCCCTCACACCGAACCAGCGGCCCTCTCGATTTAACCCTAAACCACGAGTGTATATGAGAGAAAGGGTAGAAAAGTTGCTTGAGGTTGAACATGAAATTCATATATCGTTGCCTAAGTGTTAACTGATTGATACATTGATTATTGCATAAAAGAGTTGATGTATACCTTGAGACCCATATATTCTAACCATTCTGCAGGACAACGCTACGGTAAGTATTTTGTATGAATGATGAAGTGATCATATAATGTTGTGGAAATGAGAAATAAAATTTCGAGTTCAGGTTAATAATCAATAAAGTGTTGTGGTAGTCGTGAGCATGAAAATAATTGCGAGTCGATGATAGTTACCTAGGTGGATGTTGAATGATGTGCTGATAGTACTATTATGTCTAGTAATATGCGGTTATGTGATCCCAAAGCCATGCTAGTATAGTCTTGTGACAGTAATTAGAAACACTTTTGAATTGCATGTTTATAGTCATAGCAATCGTGATTTAGATGTACGGAGTAGATCGATATGCGAAAGGATTCTACGGGATAGAAGTTTACGAAAGTACAGTGTGAGATTTAAGTTAGGATGGGTTAGTATCGATAATATGGTTGTAAGAGTTTGGAACATAGAAAATGAACGACTTAGTGCTGAAACTTGCTTTGTTTGATTGTACTCTTTAATTGACCTTACTGCCATTTCTTTTCTGTTTATTGCCTATGGATGAAAATTTTATGGGAGGTAGCCTCGTGAGTTAGTGTTCATTTGGCGTTGGTTTCATGCTTATAGGATATACGGATTAGGAGTAATAAATATTTTAGTGGGCTGTGGTCAGGAAGTTTCTGTGCAGTGATGTTTGACCAACGATTTTGTAAAAGAATCCTCATTTAAATTGTATTAATCATTTTCGCATAATTCCAACTCCATCAGTCATAAAATTCGCATATGTTTTCAAATTGATAAGCCACGAAAATTCTTGATGTCGCTATAATAAACGGTAGGTTTTGCAAACTGACCCAAGTTTTGGACCAATTGCTGTCACATGTTTGTTTGGACCAACTGAGTTGTAAAATTCTTTAAAAATGAAATTTTTGTGCTTTAGACCTAATTCTTTTTCCCCTGTGTTTTTATCTCTCCGTGTTTTATAAAAATAATATGAATCAAGTTTTAATCGAACGGTTATTTATTCGTGATCTCTGAAAGTTACAACGTGAAACATGACTTGTAAATGTGTGTTCTAGGTTGAGTTTCATACAGTTGTTTGATTAATTCATGAGCCTTAGTAATGTGAGTTTATAATGCTTTATATGACGATAGTAGCACGCATGTTCAGTAGTTATGTACCTTGTTCATTAGTCCTTGTGACTCGTGGTGCGAACCATTTGTCCTTGCTTATTAATAAATGTGACTCGTTGTGTGAACCATTTCTCCTTGTTCATTAGTCCTTGTGACTCATTGTGTTAAAACAATTGTACTTGTTCATTAGTCCATATGTCTCGTTGTGTTTAACCATTTGTCCTTGTTCATAAGTCCTTGTGAGTCGTTGTGTTAAACAATTGTACTTAATCATTAGTCCATGTGACTCGTGGTGTGAACCATTTGTCTTTGTTCATTAGTCCTTGTGGCTCGTTATGTAAACCATTTATCCTTGTTCATTACTCCTTGTGAGTCGTTGTGTTAAACAATTGTACTTGTTCATTAGTCCATGTGACTCGTTGTGTGAAACATTTGTCCTTGTTCATTAGTCCTTGTGACTCGTTGTGTAAACCATTTATCCTTGTTCATTAATCCTTGTGACTCTGTGTTAAAACAATTGTACTTGTTCATTAGTCCATGTGACTCGTTGTATGAAACAATTTTTCCTTGTTCGTTAGTCCTTGTGACTCGTTGTGCGAACCATTTGTCCTTGTTCATTAATCCTTGGGTTAAAACAATTGTACTAGCTCATTAGTCCATGTGACTGGTTGTGTGAACCATTTGTCGTTGCTCATTAGCCGTTGTGACTCGTTGTGTGAACCATTTGTCCTTATTTATATTAATGTGACTCGTTGTGTGAACCATTTGTCCTTGTTCATAAGTCCTTGTGACTCGTGTTAAACAATTATACTTGTTTATTAGTCCACGTGACTCGTTGTGTGAACCATTTGTCCTTGTTCATTAGTCCTTTTGACTCGTTATGTAAACCATTTATCCTTGTTCATTAGTCCTAGTGAGTCATTGTGTTAAACAATTGTACTTGTTCATTAGACCATGTGACTCGTTGTGTGAACCATTTGTCCTTGTTCATTAGATCTTGTGACTCGATGTGTAAACCATTTATCCTTGTTCATTAATCCTTGTGACTCGTTGAGTTAAAACAATTGTACTTGTTCATTAGTCCATGTGACTCGTTGTGTGAACCATTTGTCCTTGTTCATTAGTCCTTGTGACTCGTTGTGTTAAACAATTGTGCTTGTTCATTAGTCCATGTGACTCGTTGTGTGAACCATTTGTCCTTGTTCATTAGTACTTGTGACTCGTTGTATAAACAATTTATCCTTGTTCATTAGTCCTTGTGAGTCGTTGTGTTAAGCAATTGTACTTGTTCATTAGTCCATGTGACTCGTTGTATGAACTATTTGTCATTCTTTGTTAGTCCTTGTGACTCGTTGTGCGAACTATTTGTCCTTGTTTATTAATAAATGTGACTCGTTGTGTGAACCATTTCTCCTTGTTCATTAGTCCTTGTGAGTCGTTGTGTTAAACAATTGTACTTGTTTATTAGTCCACGTGACTCGTTGTGTGAACCATTTGTCCTTGTTCATTAGTCCTTTTGACTCGTTGTGTAAACCATTTATCCTTGTTCATTAATCCTTGTGACTCGTTGTGTTAAAACAATTGTACTTGTTCATTAGTCCATGTGACTCGTTGTGTTAAACAATTGTACTTGTTCATTAGTCCATGTGACTCGTTGTGTGAACCATTTGTCCTTGTTCATTAGTCCATGTGACTCGTTGTGTTAAACAATTGTACTTGTTCATTAGTCCATGTGACTCGTTGTGTGATCCATTTGTCCTTGTTCATTAGTACTTGTGAGTCGTTGTGTTAAAACATTTGTACTTGTTCATTAGTCCATGTGACTCGTTGTGTTAAACAATTGTACTTGTTCATTAGTCCATGTGACTCGTTGTGTGAACCATTTGTCCTTGTTCATTAGTACTTGTGACTCGTTGTATAAACAATTTATCCTTGTTCATTAGTCCTTGTGAGTCATTGTGTTAAGCAATTGTACTTGTTCATTAGTCCATGTGACTCGTTGTATGAACCATTTGTCCTTGTTCGTTAGTTCTTGTGACTCGTTGTGCGAACCATTTGTCCTTGCTTATTAATAAATGTGACTCGTTGTGTGAACCATTTCTCCTTGTTCATTAGTCCTTGTGACTCATTGTGTTAAAACAATTATACTTGTTCATTAGTCCATGTGACTCGTTGTGTTTAACCATTTGTCCTTGTTCGTTAGTCCTTGTGAGTCGTTGTGTTAAACAATTGTACTTGTTCATTAGTCCATGTGACTCCTTGTGTGAACCATTTGTCTTTGTTCATTAGTCCTTGTGGCTCGTTATGTAAACCATTTATCCTTGTTCATTAGTCCTTGTGAGTCGTTGTGTTAAACAATTGCACTTGTTCATTAGTCCATGTGACTCGTTGTGCGAACCATTTGTCCTTGTTCATTAGTCCTTGTAACTCGTTGTGTTAAACAATTGTACTTGTTCATTAGTCCATGTGACTCATTGTGTGAACCATTTGTCCTTGTTCATTAGTACTTGTGACTCGTTGTATAAACAATTTATCCTTGTTCATTAGTCCTTGTGAGTCGTTGTGTTAAGCAATTGAACTTGTTCATTAGTCCATGTGACTCATTGTATGAACCATTTGTCATTGTTCGTTAGTCCTTGTGACTCGTTGTGCGAACCATTTGTCCTTGTTTATTAATAAATGTGACTCGTTGTGTGAACCATTACTCCTTGTTCATTAGTCCTTGTGAGTCGTTGTGTTAAACAATTGTACTTGTTTATTAGTCCACGTGACTCGTTGTGTGAACCATTTGTCCTTGTTCATTAGTCCCTTTGACTTGTTATGTAAACCATTTATCCTTGTTCATTAGTCCTAGTGAGTCATTGTGTTTAACAATTGTACTTGTTCATTAGTCCATGTGACTCGTTGTGTGAACCATTTGTCCTTGTTCATTAGTCCTTGTGACTCGTTGTGTAAACCATTTATCCTTGTTCATTAATCCTTGTGACTCGTTTTGTTAAAACAATTGTACTTGTTCATTAGTCCATGTGACTCGTTGCGTTAAACAATTGTACTTGTTCATTAGTCCATGTGACTCGTTGTGTGAACCATTTGTCCTTGTTCATTAGTCCTTGTGACTCGTTGTGTTAAACAATTGTACTTGTTCATTAGTCCATGTGACTCGTTGTGTGAACCATTTGTCCTTGTTCATTAGTCCTTGTGACTCGTTGTGTTAAACAATTGTACTTGTTTATTAGTCCACGTGACTCGTTGTGTGAACCATTTGTCCTTGTTCATTAGTCCTTTTGACTCGTTGTGTAAACCATTTATCCTTGTTCATTAATCCTTGTGACTCGTTGTGTTAAAACAATTGTACTTGTTCATTAGTCCATGTGACTCGTTGTGTTAAACAATTGTACTTGTTCATTAGTCCATGTGACTCGTTGTGTGAACCATTTGTCCTTGTTCATTAGTCCATGTGACTCGTTGTGTTAAACAATTGTACTTGTTCATTAGTCCATGTGACTCGTTGTGTGATCCATTTGTCCTTGTTCATTAGTACTTGTGAGTCGTTGTATAAACAATTTATCCTTGTTCATTAGTCCTTGTGAGTCGTTGTGTTAAGAAATTGTACTTGTTCATTAGTCCATGTGACTTGTTGTGTGAACCATTTGTCCTTGTTCATTAGTCCTTTTGACTTGTTATGTAAACCATTTATCCCTGTTCATTAGTCCTAGTGAGTCATTGTGTTAAACAATTGTACTTGTTCATTAGTCCATGTGACTCGTTGTGTGAAACATTTGTCCTTGTTCATTAGTCCTTGTGACTCGTTGTGTAAACCATTTATCCTTGTTCATTAATCCTTGTGACTCGTTGTGTTAAAACATTTGTACTTGTTCATTAGTCCATGTGACTCGTTGTGTTAAACAATTGTACTTGTTCATTAGTCCATGTGACTCGTTGTGTGAACCATTTGTCCTTGTTCATTAGTACTTGTGACTCGTTGTATAAACAATTTATCCTTGTTCATTAGTCCTTGTGAGTCATTGTGTTAAGCAATTGTACTTGTTCATTAGTCCATGTGACTCGTTGTATGAACCATTTGTCCTTGTTCGTTAGTTCTTGTGACTCGTTGTGCGAACCATTTGTCCTTGCTTATTAATAAATGTGACTCGTTGTGTGAACCATTTCTCCTTGTTCATTAGTCCTTGTGACTCATTGTGTTAAAACAATTATACTTGTTCATTAGTCCATGTGACTCGTTGTGTTTAACCATTTGTCCTTGTTCGTTAGTCCTTGTGAGTCGTTGTGTTAAACAATTGTACTTGTTCATTAGTCCATGTGACTCCTTGTGTGAACCATTTGTCTTTGTTCATTAGTCCTTGTGGCTCGTTATGTAAACCATTTATCCTTGTTCATTAGTCCTTGTGAGTCGTTGTGTTAAACAATTGCACTTGTTCATTAGTCCATGTGACTCGTTGTGCGAACCATTTGTCCTTGTTCATTAGTCCTTGTAACTCGTTGTGTTAAACAATTGTACTTGTTCATTAGTCCATGTGACTCATTGTGTGAACCATTTGTCCTTGTTCATTAGTACTTGTGACTCGTTGTATAAACAATTTATCCTTGGTCATTAGTCCTTGTGAGTCGTTGTGTTAAGCAATTGAACTTGTTCATTAGTCCATGTGACTCATTGTATGAACCATTTGTCATTGTTCGTTAGTCCTTGTGACTCGTTGTGCGAACCATTTGTCCTTGTTTATTAATAAATGTGACTCGTTGTGTGAACCATTACTCCTTGTTCATTAGTCCTTGTGAGTCGTTGTGTTAAACAATTGTACTTGTTTATTAGTCCACGTGACTCGTTGTGTGAACCATTTGTCCTTGTTCATTAGTCCCTTTGACTTGTTATGTAAACCATTTATCCTTGTTCATTAGTCCTAGTGAGTCATTGTGTTTAACAATTGTACTTGTTCATTAGTCCATGTGACTCGTTGTGTGAACCATTTGTCCTTGTTCATTAGTCCTTGTGACTCGTTGTGTAAACCATTTATCCTTGTTCATTAATCCTTGTGACTCGGTGTGTTAAAACAATTGTACTTGTTCATTAGTCCATGTGACTCGTTGTGTTAAACAATTGTACTTGTTCATTAGTCCATGTGACTCGTTGTGTGAACCATTTGTCCTTGTTCATTAGTCCTTGTGACTCGTTGTGTTAAACAATTGTACTTGTTCATTAGTCCATGTGACTCGTTGTGTGAACCATTTGTCCTTGTTCATTAGTACTTGTGAGTCGTTGTATAAACAATTTATCCTTGTTCATTAGTCCTTGTGAGTCGTTGTGTTAAGCAATTGTACTTGTTCATTAGTCCATGTGACTCGTTGTGTGAACCATTTGTCCTTGTTCATTAGTCCTTTTGACTTGTTATGTAAACCATTTATCCTTGTTCATTAGTCCTAGTGAGTCATTGTGTTAAACAATTGTACTTGTTCATTAGTCCATGTGACTCGTTGTGTGAAACATTTGTCCTTGTTCATTAGTCCTTGTGACTCGTTGTGTAAACCATTTATCCTTGTTCATTAATCCTTGTGACTCGTTGTGTTAAAACATTTGTACTTGTTCATTAGTCCATGTGACTCGTTGTGTTAAACAATTGTACTTGTTCATTAGTCCATGTGACTCGTTGTGTGAACCATTTGTCCTTGTTCATTAGTACTTGTGACTCGTTGTATAAACAATTTATCCTTGTTCATTAGTCCTTGTGAGTCATTGTGTTAAGCAATTGTACTTGTTCATTAGTCCATGTGACTCGTTGTATGAACCATTTGTCCTTGTTCGTTAGTTCTTGTGACTCGTTGTGCGAACCATTTGTCCTTGCTTATTAATAAATGTGACTCGTTGTGTGAACCATTTCTCCTTGTTCATTAGTCCTTGTGACTCATTGTGTTAAAACAATTATACTTGTTCATTAGTCCATGTGACTCGTTGTGTTTAACCATTTGTCCTTGTTCGTTAGTCCTTGTGAGTCGTTGTGTTAAACAATTGTACTTGTTCATTAGTCCATGTGACTCCTTGTGTGAACCATTTGTCTTTGTTCATTAGTCCTTGTGGCTCGTTATGTAAACCATTTATCCTTGTTCATTAGTCCTTGTGAGTCGTTGTGTTAAACAATTGCACTTGTTCATTAGTCCATGTGACTCGTTGTGCGAACCATTTGTCCTTGTTCATTAGTCCTTGTAACTCGTTGTGTTAAACAATTGTACTTGTTCATTAGTCCATGTGACTCATTGTGTGAACCATTTGTCCTTGTTCATTAGTACTTGTGACTCGTTGTATAAACAATTTATCCTTGTTCATTAGTCCTTGTGAGTCGTTGTGTTAAGCAATTGAACTTGTTCATTAGTCCATGTGACTCATTGTATGAACCATTTGTCATTGTTCGTTAGTCCTTGTGACTCGTTGTGCGAACCATTTGTCCTTGTTTATTAATAAATGTGACTCGTTGTGTGAACCATTACTCCTTGTTTATTAGTCCTTGTGAGTCGTTGTGTTAAACAATTGTACTTGTTTATTAGTCCACGTGACTCGTTGTGTGAACCATTTGTCCTTGTTCATTAGTCCCTTTGACTTGTTATGTAAACCATTTATCCTTGTTCATTAGTCCTAGTGAGTCATTGTGTTTAACAATTGTACTTGTTCATTAGTCCATGTGACTCGTTGTGTGAACCATTTGTCCTTGTTCATTAGTCCTTGTGACTCGTTGTGTAAACCATTTATCCTTGTTCATTAATCCTTGTGACTCGTTTTGTTAAAACAATTGTACTTGTTCATTAGTCCATGTGACTCGTTGCGTTAAACAATTGTACTTGTTCATTAGTCCATGTGACTCGTTGTGTGAACCATTTGTCCTTGTTCATTAGTCCTTGTGACTCGTTGTGTTAAACAATTGTACTTGTTCATTAGTCCATGTGACTCGTTGTGTGAACCATTTGTCCTTGTTCATTAGTACTTGTGAGTCGTTGTATAAACAATTTATCCTTGTTCATTAGTCCTTGTGAGTCGTTGTGTTAAGCAATTGTACTTGTTCATTAGTCCATGTGACTCGTTGTGTGAACCATTTGTCCTTGTTCATTAGTCCTTTTGACTTGTTATGTAAACCATTTATCCTTGTTCATTAGTCCTAGTGAGTCATTGTGTTAAACAATTGTACTTGTTCATTAGTCCATGTGACTCGTTGTGTTAAAACATTTGTACTTGTTCATTAGTCCATGTGACTCGTTGTGTTAAAACATTTGTACTTGTTCATTAGTCCATGTGACTCGTTGTGTTAAACAATTGTACTTGTTCATTAGTCCATGTGACTCGTTGTGTGAACCATTTGTCCTTGTTCATTAGTACTTGTGACTCGTTGTATAAACAATTTATCCTTGTTCATTAGTCCTTGTGAGTCATTGTGTTAAGCAATTGTACTTGTTCATTAGTCCATGTGACTCGTTGTATGAACCATTTGTCCTTGTTCGGTAGTCCTTGTGACTCGTTGTGCGAACCATTTGTCCTTGCTTATTAATAAATGTGACTCGTTGTGTGAACCATTTCTCCTTGTTCATTAGTCCTTGTGACTCATTGTGTTAAAACAATTGTACTTGTTCATTAGTCCATGTGACTCGTTGTGTTTAACCATTTGTCCTTGTTCATTAGTCCTTGTGAGTCGTTGTGTTAAACAATTGTACTTGTTCATTAGTCCATGTGACTCGTTGTGTGAACCATTTGTCTTTGTTCATTAGTCCTTGTGGCTCGTTATGTAAACCATTTATCCTTGTTCATTAGTCCTTGTGAGTCGTTGTGTTAAACAATTGTACTTGTTCATTAGTCCATGTGACTCGTTGTGCGAACCATTTGTCCTTGTTCATTAGTCCTTGTGACTCGTTGTGTAAACAATTTATCCTTATTCATGACTCTGTGTTAAAACAATTGTACTTGTTCATTAGTCCATGTGACTCGTTGTATGAAACAATTTTTCCTTGTTCGTTAGTCCTTGTGACTCGTTGTGCAAACCATTTGTCCTTGTTCATTAATCCTTGGGTTAAAACAATTGTACTTGCTCATTAGTCCATGTGACTCGTTGTGTGAACCATTTGTCGTTGTTCATTAGCCCTTGTGATTCGTTACGTGAACCATTTGTCCTTGTTTATATTAATGTGACTCGTTGTGTGAACCATTTGTCCTTGTTCATAAGTCCTTGTGACTCGTTGTGTTAAACAATTGTACTTGTTTATTTGTCCACGTGACTCGTTGTGTGAACCATTTGTCCTTGTTCATTAGTCCTTTTGACTCGTTATGTAAACCATTTATCCTTGTTCATTAGTCCTAGTGACTCGTTGTGTTAAACAATTGTACTTGTTCATTAGTCCATGTGACTCGTTGTGTGAACCATTTGTCCTTGTTCATTAGTACTTGTGAGTCGTTGTATAAACAATTTATCCTTGTTCATTAGTCCTTGTGAGTCCTTGTGTTAAGCAATTGTACTTGTTCATTAGTCCACGTGACTCGTTGTGTGAACCATTTGTCCTTGTTCATTAGTCCTTTTGACTCGTTATGAAAACCATTTATCCTTGTTCATTAGTCCTAGTGAGTCGTTGTGTTAAACAATTGTACTTGTTCATTAGTCCATGTGACTCGTTGTGTGAACCATTTGTCCTTGTTCATTAGTCCTTGTAACTCGTTGTGTAAACCATTTATCCTTGTTCATTAATCCTTGTAACTCGTTGTGTTAAAACAATTGTACTTGTTCATTAGTCCATGTGACTCGTTGTGTGAACCATTTGTCCTTGTTCATTAGTACTTGTGAGTCATTGTATAAACAATTTATCCTTGGTCATTAGTCCTTGTGAGTCGTTGTGTTAAGCAATTGTACTTGTTCATTAGTCACGTGACTCGTTGTGTAAACCATTTGTCCTTGTTCATTAGTCCTTTTGACTTGTTATGTAAACCATTTATCCTTGTTCATTAGTCCTAGTGAGTCATTGTGTTAAACAATTGTACTTGTTCATTAGTCCATGTGACTCGTTGTGTGAACCATTTGTCCTTGTTCATTAGTCCTTGTGACTCGTTGTACGAACCATTTGTCCTTGTTTATTAATAAATGTGACTTGTTGTGTGAACCATTTCTCCTTGTTCATTAGTCCTTGTGAGTCGTGTTAAACAATTGTACTTGTTTATTATTCACGTGACTCGTTGTGTAAACCATTTGTCCTTGTTCATTAGTCCTTTTGACTTGTTATGTAAACCATTTATCCTTGTTCATTAGTCCTAGTGAGTCATTGTGTTAAACAATTGTACTTGTTCATTAGTCCATGTGACTCGTTGTGTGAACCATTTGTCCTTGTTCATTAGTCCTTGTGACTCGTTGTGTAAACTATTTATCCTTGTTCATTAATCCTTATGACTTGTTGTGTTAAAACAATTGTACTTGTTCATTAGTCCATGTGACTCGTTGTGTTAAACAATTGTACTTGTTCATTAGTCCATGTGACTCGTTGTGTGAACCATTTGTCCTTGTTCATTAGTACTTGTGACTCATTGTATAAACAATTTATACTTGTTCATTAGTCCTTGTGAGTCATTGTGTTAAGCAATTGTACTTGTTCATTAGTCCATGTGACTCGTTGTATGAACCATTTGTCCTTGTTCGTTAGTCCTTGTGACTCGTTGTGCGAACCATTTGTCCTTGCTTATTAATAAATGTGACTCGTTGTGTGAACCATTTCTCCTTGTTCATTAGTCCTTGTGACTCATTGTGTTAAAACAATTGTACTTATTCATTAGTCCATGTAACTCGTTGTGTTTAACCATTTGTCCTTGTTCATTAGTCCTTGTGAGTCGTTGTGTTAAACAATTGTACTTGTTCATTAGTCCATGTGACTCGTTGTGTGAATCATTTGTCTTTGTTCATTAGTCCTTGTGGCTCGTTATGTAAACCATTTATCCTTGTTCATTAGTCCTTGTGAGTCGTTGTGTTAAACAATTGTACTTGGTCATTAGTCCATGTGACTCGTTGTGTGAACCATTTTTCGTTGTTCATTAGCCCTTGTGATTTGTTGTGTGAACCATTTGTCCTTGTTTATATTAATGTGACTCGTTGTGTGAACCATTTGTCCTTGTTCATAAGTCCTTGTGACTCGTTGTGTTAAACAATTGTACTTGTTTATTAGTCCACGTGACTCGTTGTGTGAACCATTTGTCCTTGTTCATTAGTCCTTTTGACTCGTTATGTAAACCATTTATCCTTGTTCATTAGTCCGAGTGAGTCGTTGTGTTAAACAATTGTACTTGTTCATTAGTCCATGTGACTCGTTGTGTGAACCATTTGTCCTTGTTCATTAGTCCTTGTGACTCGTTGTGTAAACCATTTATCCTTGTTCATTAATCCTTGTGACTCGTTGTGTTAAAACAATTGTACTTGTTCATTAGTCCATGTGACTCGTTGTGTGAACCATTTGTCCTTGTTCATTAGTCCTTGTGACTCGTTGTGTTAAACAAATGTGTGTTCATTAGTCCATGTGACTAGTTGTGTGAACCATTTGTCCTTGTTCATTAGTCCTTGTGACTCGTTGTGTAAACCATTTATCCTTGTTCATTAATCCTTGTGACTCGTTGTGTTAAAACAATTGTACTTGTTCATTAGTCCATGTGACTCGTTGTGTTAAACAATTGTACTTGTTCATTAGTCCATGTGACTCGTTGTGTGAACCATTTATCCTTGTTTATTAATAAATGTGACTTGTTGTGTGAACCATTTCTCCTTGTTCATTAGTCCTTGTGAGTCGTTGTGTTAAACAATTGTACTTGTTTATTAGTCACGTGACTCGTTGTGTAAACCGTTTGTCCTTGTTCATTAGTCCTTTTGACTTGTTATGTAAACCATTTATCCTTGTTCATTAGTCCTAGTGAGTCATTGTGTTAAACAATTGTACTTGTTCATTAGTCCATGTGACTCGTTGTGTGAACCATTTGTCCTTGTTCATTAGTCCTTGTGACTCGTTGTGTAAACCATTTATCCTTGTTCATTAATCCTTATGACTTGTTGTGTTAAAACAATTGTACTTGTTCATTAGTCCATGTGACTCGTTGTGTTAAACAATTGTACTTGTTCATTAGTCCATGTGACTCGTTGTGTGAACCATTTGTCCTTGTTCATTAGTACTTGTGACTCGTTGTATAAACAATTTATCCTTGTTCATTAGTCCTTGTGAGTCATTGTGTTAAGCAATTGTACTTGTTCATTAGTCCATGTGACTCGTTGTATGAACCATTTGTCCTTGTTCGTTAGTTCTTGTGACTCGTTGTGCGAACCATTTGTCCTTGCTTATTAATAAATGTGACTCGTTGTGTGAACCATTTCTCCTTGTTCATTAGTCCTTGTGACTCATTGTGTTAAAACAATTATACTTGTTCATTAGTCCATGTGACTCGTTGTGTTTAACCATTTGTCCTTGTTCGTTAGTCCTTGTGAGTCGTTGTGTTAAACAATTGTACTTGTTCATTAGTCCATGTGACTCCTTGTGTGAACCATTTGTCTTTGTTCATTAGTCCTTGTGGCTCGTTATGTAAACCATTTATCCTTGTTCATTAGTCCTTGTGAGTCGTTGTGTTAAACAATTGCACTTGTTCATTAGTCCATGTGACTCGTTGTGCGAACCATTTGTCCTTGTTCATTAGTCCTTGTAACTCGTTGTGTTAAACAATTGTACTTGTTCATTAGTCCATGTGACTCATTGTGTGAACCATTTGTCCTTGTTCATTAGTACTTGTGACTCGTTGTATAAACAATTTATCCTTGGTCATTAGTCCTTGTGAGTCGTTGTGTTAAGCAATTGAACTTGTTCATTAGTCCATGTGACTCATTGTATGAACCATTTGTCATTGTTCGTTAGTCCTTGTGACTCGTTGTGCGAACCATTTGTCCTTGTTTATTAATAAATGTGACTCGTTGTGTGAACCATTACTCCTTGTTCATTAGTCCTTGTGAGTCGTTGTGTTAAACAATTGTACTTGTTTATTAGTCCACGTGACTCGTTGTGTGAACCATTTGTCCTTGTTCATTAGTCCCTTTGACTTGTTATGTAAACCATTTATCCTTGTTCATTAGTCCTAGTGAGTCATTGTGTTTAACAATTGTACTTGTTCATTAGTCCATGTGACTCGTTGTGTGAACCATTTGTCCTTGTTCATTAGTCCTTGTGACTCGTTGTGTAAACCATTTATCCTTGTTCATTAATCCTTGTGACTCGTTGTGTTAAAACAATTGTACTTGTTCATTAGTCCATGTGACTCGTTGTGTTAAACAATTGTACTTGTTCATTAGTCCATGTGACTCGTTGTGTGAACCATTTGTCCTTGTTCATTAGTCCTTGTGACTCGTTGTGTTAAACAATTGTACTTGTTCATTAGTCCATGTGACTCGTTGTGTGAACCATTTGTCCTTGTTCATTAGTACTTGTGAGTCGTTGTATAAACAATTTATCCTTGTTCATTAGTCCTTGTGAGTCGTTGTGTTAAGCAATTGTACTTGTTCATTAGTCCATGTGACTCGTTGTGTGAACCATTTGTCCTTGTTCATTAGTCCTTTTGACTTGTTATGTAAACCATTTATCCTTGTTCATTAGTCCTAGTGAGTCATTGTGTTAAACAATTGTACTTGTTCATTAGTCCATGTGACTCGTTGTGTGAAACATTTGTCCTTGTTCATTAGTCCTTGTGACTCGTTGTGTAAACCATTTATCCTTGTTCATTAATCCTTGTGACTCGTTGTGTTAAAACATTTGTACTTGTTCATTAGTCCATGTGACTCGTTGTGTTAAACAATTGTACTTGTTCATTAGTCCATGTGACTCGTTGTGTGAACCATTTGTCCTTGTTCATTAGTACTTGTGACTCGTTGTATAAACAATTTATCCTTGTTCATTAGTCCTTGTGAGTCATTGTGTTAAGCAATTGTACTTGTTCATTAGTCCATGTGACTCGTTGTATGAACCATTTGTCCTTGTTCGTTAGTTCTTGTGACTCGTTGTGCGAACCATTTGTCCTTGCTTATTAATAAATGTGACTCGTTGTGTGAACCATTTCTCCTTGTTCATTAGTCCTTGTGACTCATTGTGTTAAAACAATTATACTTGTTCATTAGTCCATGTGACTCGTTGTGTTTAACCATTTGTCCTTGTTCGTTAGTCCTTGTGAGTCGTTGTGTTAAACAATTGTACTTGTTCATTAGTCCATGTGACTCCTTGTGTGAACCATTTGTCTTTGTTCATTAGTCCTTGTGGCTCGTTATGTAAACCATTTATCCTTGTTCATTAGTCCTTGTGAGTCGTTGTGTTAAACAATTGCACTTGTTCATTAGTCCATGTGACTCGTTGTGCGAACCATTTGTCCTTGTTCATTAGTCCTTGTAACTCGTTGTGTTAAACAATTGTACTTGTTCATTAGTCCATGTGACTCATTGTGTGAACCATTTGTCCTTGTTCATTAGTACTTGTGACTCGTTGTATAAACAATTTATCCTTGTTCATTAGTCCTTGTGAGTCGTTGTGTTAAGCAATTGAACTTGTTCATTAGTCCATGTGACTCATTGTATGAACCATTTGTCATTGTTCGTTAGTCCTTGTGACTCGTTGTGCGAACCATTTGTCCTTGTTTATTAATAAATGTGACTCGTTGTGTGAACCATTACTCCTTGTTCATTAGTCCTTGTGAGTCGTTGTGTTAAACAATTGTACTTGTTTATTAGTCCACGTGACTCGTTGTGTGAACCATTTGTCCTTGTTCATTAGTCCCTTTGACTTGTTATGTAAACCATTTATCCTTGTTCATTAGTCCTAGTGAGTCATTGTGTTTAACAATTGTACTTGTTCATTAGTCCATGTGACTCGTTGTGTGAACCATTTGTCCTTGTTCATTAGTCCTTGTGACTCGTTGTGTAAACCATTTATCCTTGTTCATTAATCCTTGTGACTCGTTTTGTTAAAACAATTGTACTTGTTCATTAGTCCATGTGACTCGTTGCGTTAAACAATTGTACTTGTTCATTAGTCCATGTGACTCGTTGTGTGAACCATTTGTCCTTGTTCATTAGTCCTTGTGACTCGTTGTGTTAAACAATTGTACTTGTTCATTAGTCCATGTGACTCGTTGTGTGAACCATTTGTCCTTGTTCATTAGTACTTGTGAGTCGTTGTATAAACAATTTATCCTTGTTCATTAGTCCTTGTGAGTCGTTGTGTTAAGCAATTGTACTTGTTCATTAGTCCATGTGACTCGTTGTGTGAACCATTTGTCCTTGTTCATTAGTCCTTTTGACTTGTTATGTAAACCATTTATCCTTGTTCATTAGTCCTAGTGAGTCATTGTGTTAAACAATTGTACTTGTTCATTAGTCCATGTGACTCGTTGTGTTAAAACATTTGTACTTGTTCATTAGTCCATGTGACTCGTTGTGTTAAAACATTTGTACTTGTTCATTAGTCCATGTGACTCGTTGTGTTAAACAATTGTACTTGTTCATTAGTCCATGTGACTCGTTGTGTGAACCATTTGTCCTTGTTCATTAGTACTTGTGACTCGTTGTATAAACAATTTATCCTTGTTCATTAGTCCTTGTGAGTCATTGTGTTAAGCAATTGTACTTGTTCATTAGTCCATGTGACTCGTTGTATGAACCATTTGTCCTTGTTCGGTAGTCCTTGTGACTCGTTGTGCGAACCATTTGTCCTTGCTTATTAATAAATGTGACTCGTTGTGTGAACCATTTCTCCTTGTTCATTAGTCCTTGTGACTCATTGTGTTAAAACAATTGTACTTGTTCATTAGTCCATGTGACTCGTTGTGTTTAACCATTTGTCCTTGTTCATTAGTCCTTGTGAGTCGTTGTGTTAAACAATTGTACTTGTTCATTAGTCCATGTGACTCGTTGTGTGAACCATTTGTCTTTGTTCATTAGTCCTTGTGGCTCGTTATGTAAACCATTTATCCTTGTTCATTAGTCCTTGTGAGTCGTTGTGTTAAACAATTGTACTTGTTCATTAGTCCATGTGACTCGTTGTGCGAACCATTTGTCCTTGTTCATTAGTCCTTGTGACTCGTTGTGTAAACAATTTATCCTTATTCATGACTCTGTGTTAAAACAATTGTACTTGTTCATTAGTCCATGTGACTCGTTGTATGAAACAATTTTTCCTTGTTCGTTAGTCCTTGTGACTCGTTGTGCAAACCATTTGTCCTTGTTCATTAATCCTTGGGTTAAAACAATTGTACTTGCTCATTAGTCCATGTGACTCGTTGTGTGAACCATTTGTCGTTGTTCATTAGCCCTTGTGATTCGTTCTGTGAACCATTTGTCCTTGTTTATATTAATGTGACTCGTTGTGTGAACCATTTGTCCTTGTTCATAAGTCCTTGTGACTCGTTGTGTTAAACAATGGTACTTGTTTATTTGTCCACGTGACTCGTTGTGTGAACCATTTGTCCTTGTTCATTAGTCCTTTTGACTCGTTATGTAAACCATTTATCCTTGTTCATTAGTCCTAGTGACTCGTTGTGTTAAACAATTGTACTTGTTCATTAGTCCATGTGACTCGTTGTGTGAACCATTTGTCCTTGTTCATTAGTACTTGTGAGTCGTTGTATAAACAATTTATCCTTGTTCATTAGTCCTTGTGAGTCCTTGTGTTAAGCAATTGTACTTGTTCATTAGTCCACGTGACTCGTTGTGTGAACCATTTGTCCTTGTTCATTAGTCCTTTTGACTCGTTATGAAAACCATTTATCCTTGTTCATTAGTCCTAGTGAGTCGTTGTGTTAAACAATTGTACTTGTTCATTAGTCCATGTGACTCGTTGTGTGAACCATTTGTCCTTGTTCATTAGTCCTTGTAACTCGTTGTGTAAACCATTTATCCTTGTTCATTAATCCTTGTAACTCGTTGTGTTAAAACAATTGTACTTGTTCATTAGTCCATGTGACTCGTTGTGTGAACCATTTGTCCTTGTTCATTAGTACTTGTGAGTCATTGTATAAACAATTTATCCTTGGTCATTAGTCCTTGTGAGTCGTTGTGTTAAGCAATTGTACTTGTTCATTAGTCACGTGACTCGTTGTGTAAACCATTTGTCCTTGTTCATTAGTCCTTTTGACTTGTTATGTAAACCATTTATCCTTGTTCATTAGTCCTAGTGAGTCATTGTGTTAAACAATTGTACTTGTTCATTAGTCCATGTGACTCGTTGTGTGAACCATTTGTCCTTGTTCATTAGTCCTTGTGACTCGTTGTACGAACCATTTGTCCTTGTTTATTAATAAATGTGACTTGTTGTGTGAACCATTTCTCCTTGTTCATTAGTCCTTGTGAGTCGTGTTAAACAATTGTACTTGTTTATTATTCACGTGACTCGTTGTGTAAACCATTTGTCCTTGTTCATTAGTCCTTTTGACTTGTTATGTAAACCATTTATCCTTGTTCATTAGTCCTAGTGAGTCATTGTGTTAAACAATTGTACTTGTTCATTAGTCCATGTGACTCGTTGTGTGAACCATTTGTCCTTGTTCATTAGTCCTTGTGACTCGTTGTGTAAACTATTTATCCTTGTTCATTAATCCTTATGACTTGTTGTGTTAAAACAATTGTACTTGTTCATTAGTCCATGTGACTCGTTGTGTTAAACAATTGTACTTGTTCATTAGTCCATGTGACTCGTTGTGTGAACCATTTGTCCTTGTTCATTAGTACTTGTGACTCATTGTATAAACAATTTATACTTGTTCATTAGTCCTTGTGAGTCATTGTGTTAAGCAATTGTACTTGTTCATTAGTCCATGTGACTCGTTGTATGAACCATTTGTCCTTGTTCGTTAGTCCTTGTGACTCGTTGTGCGAACCATTTGTCCTTGCTTATTAATAAATGTGACTCGTTGTGTGAACCATTTCTCCTTGTTCATTAGTCCTTGTGACTCATTGTGTTAAAACAATTGTACTTGTTCATTAGTCCATGTAACTCGTTGTGTTTAACCATTTGTCCTTGTTCATTAGTCCTTGTGAGTCGTTGTGTTAAACAATTGTACTTGTTCATTAGTCCATGTGACTCGTTGTGTGAATCATTTGTCTTTGTTCATTAGTCCTTGTGGCTCGTTATGTAAACCATTTATCCTTGTTGATTAGTCCTTGTGAGTCGTTGTGTTAAACAATTGTACTTGGTCATTAGTCCATGTGACTCGTTGTGTGAACCATTTTTCGTTGTTCATTAGCCCTTGTGATTTGTTGTGTGAACCATTTGTCCTTGTTTATATTAATGTGACTCGTTGTGTGAACCATTTGTCCTTGTTCATAAGTCCTTGTGACTCGTTGTGTTAAACAATTGTACTTGTTTATTAGTCCACGTGACTCGTTGTGTGAACCATTTGTCCTTGTTCATTAGTCCTTTTGACTCGTTATGTAAACCATTTATCCTTGTTCATTAGTCCGAGTGAGTCGTTGTGTTAAACAATTGTACTTGTTCATTAGTCCATGTGACTCGTTGTGTGAACCATTTGTCCTTGTTCATTAGTCCTTGTGACTCGTTGTGTAAACCATTTATCCTTGTTCATTAATCCTTGTGACTCGTTGTGTTAAAACAATTGTACTTGTTCATTAGTCCATGTGACTCGTTGTGTGAACCATTTGTCCTTGTTCATTAGTCCTTGTGACTCGTTGTGTTAAACAAATGTGTGTTCATTAGTCCATGTGACTAGTTGTGTGAACCATTTGTCCTTGTTCATTAGTCCTTGTGACTCGTTGTGTAAACCATTTATCCTTGTTCATTAATCCTTGTGACTCGTTGTGTTAAAACAATTGTACTTGTTCATTAGTCCATGTGACTCGTTGTGTTAAACAATTGTACTTGTTCATTAGTCCATGTGACTCGTTGTGTGAACCATTTATCCTTGTTTATTAATAAATGTGACTTGTTGTGTGAACCATTTCTCCTTGTTCATTAGTCCTTGTGAGTCGTTGTGTTAAACAATTGTACTTGTTTATTAGTCACGTGACTCGTTGTGTAAACCGTTTGTCCTTGTTCATTAGTCCTTTTGACTTGTTATGTAAACCATTTATCCTTGTTCATTAGTCCTAGTGAGTCATTGTGTTAAACAATTGTACTTGTTCATTAGTCCATGTGACTCGTTGTGTGAACCATTTGTCCTTGTTCATTAGTCCTTGTGACTCGTTGTGTAAACCATTTATCCTTGTTCATTAATCCTTATGACTTGTTGTGTTAAAACAATTGTACTTGTTCATTAGTCCATGTGACTCGTTGTGTTAAACAACTGTACTTACATTAGTCCATGTGACTCGTTGTGTGAACCATTTGTCCTTGGTCATTAGTACTTGTGACTCATTGTATAAACAATTTATACTTGTTCATTAGTCCTTGTGAGTCATTGTGTTAAGCAATTGTACTTATTCATTAGTCCATGTGACTCGTTGTATGAACCATTTGTCCTTGTTCGTTAGTCCTTGTGACTCGTTGTGCGAACCATTTGTCCTTGCTTATTAATGAATGTGACTCGTTGTGTGAACCATTTCTCCTTGTTCATTAGTCCTTGTGACTCATTGTGTTAAAACAATTGTACTTGTTCATTAGTCCATGTGACTCGTTGTGTTTAACCATTTGTCCTTGTTCATTAGTCCTTGTGAGTCGTTGTGTTAAACAATTGTACTTGTTCATTAGTCCATGTGACTCGTTGTGTGAATCATTTGTCTTTGTTCATTAGTCTTTGTGGCTCGTTATGTAAACCATTTATCCTTGTTCATTAGTCCTTGTGAGTCGTTGTGTTAAACAATTGTACTTGTTCATTAGTCCATGTGACTCGTTGTGTGAACCATTTGTCCTTATTCATTAGTCCTTGTGACTCGTTGTGTAAACCATTTATCCTTGTTCATTAATCCTTGTGACTCTGTGTTAAAACAATTGTACTTGTTCATTAGTCCATGTGACTCGTTGTATGAAACAATTTTTCCTTGTTCGTTAGTATTTGTGACTCGTTGTGCGAACCATTTGTCCTTGTTCATTAACCCTTGGGTTAAAACAATTGTACTTGCTCATTAGTCCATGTGACTCGTTGTGTGACCCATTTGTCGTTGTTCATTAGCCGTTGTGTGAACCATTTGTCCTTGTTCATTAGTCCTTGTGACTCGTTGTGTAAACCATTTATCCTTGTTCATTAATCCTTGTGACTCGTTGTGTTAAAACAATTGTACTTGTTCATTAGTCCATGTGACTCGTTGTGTGAACCATTTGTCCTTGTTCATTAGTCCTTGTGACTCGTTGTGTAAACCATTTATCCTTGTTCATTAGTCCGAGTGAGTCGTTGTGTTAAACAATTGTACTTGTTCATTAGTCCATGTGACTCGTTGTGTGAACCATTTGTCCTTGTTCATTAGTACTTGTGAGTCGTTGTATAAACAATTTATCCTTGTTCATTAGTCCTTGTGAGTCGTTGTGTTAAGCAATTGTACTTGTTCATTAGTCCATGTGACTCGTTGTGTGAACCATTTGTCCTTGTTCATTAGTCCTTTTGACTTGTTATGTAAACCATTTATCCTTGTTCATTAGTCCTAGTGAGTCATTGTGTTAAACAATTGTACTTGTTCATTAGTCCATGTGACTCGTTGTGTTAAAACATTTGTACTTGTTCATTAGTCCATGTGACTCGTTGTGTTAAAACATTTGTACTTGTTCATTAGTCCATGTGACTCGTTGTGTTAAACAATTGTACTTGTTCATTAGTCCATGTGACTCGTTGTGTGAACCATTTGTCCTTGTTCATTAGTACTTGTGACTCGTTGTATAAACAATTTATCCTTGTTCATTAGTCCTTGTGAGTCATTGTGTTAAGCAATTGTACTTGTTCATTAGTCCATGTGACTCGTTGTATGAACCATTTACCCTTGTTCGTTAGTCCTTGTGACTCGTTGTGCGAACCATTTGTCCTTGCTTATTAATAAATGTGACTCGTTTGTGTGAACCATTTCTCCTTGTTCATTAGTCCTTGTGACTCATTGTGTTAAAACAATTGTACTTGTTCATTAGTCTATGTGACTCGTTGTGTTTAACCATTTGTCCTTGTTCATTAGTCCTTGTGAGTCGTTGTGTTAAACAATTGTACTTGTTCATTAGTCCATGTGACTCGTTGTGTGAACCATTTGTCTTTGTTCATTAGTCCTTGTGGCTCGTTATGTAAACCATTTATCCTTGTTCATTAGTCCTTGTGAGTCGTTGTGTTAAACAATTGTACTTGTTCATTAGTCCATGTGACTCGTTGTGCGAACCATTTGTCCTTGTTCATTAGTCCTTGTGACTCGTTGTGTAAACCATTTATCCTTGTTCATTAATCCTAGTGACTCTGTGTTAAAACAATTGTACTTGTTCATTAGTCCATGTGACTCGTTGTATGAAACAATTTTTCCTTGTTCGTTAGTCCTTGTGACTCGTTGTGCAAACCATTTGTCCTTGTTCATTAATCCTTGGGTTAAAACAATTGTACTTGCTCATTAGTCCATGTGACTCGTTGTGTGAACCATTTGTCCTTGTTCATTAGCCCTTGTGATTCGTTCTGTGAACCATTTGTCCTTGTTTATATTAATGTGACTCGTTGTGTGAACCATTTGTCCTTGTTCATAAGTCCTTGTGACTCGTTGTGTTAAACAATTGTACTTGTTTATTTGTCCACGTGACTCGTTGTGTGAACCATTTGTCCTTGTTCATTAGTCCTTTTGACTCGTTATGTAAACCATTTATCCTTGTTCATTAGTCCTAGTGACTCGTTGTGTTAAACAATTGTACTTGTTCATTAGTCCATGTGACTCGTTGTGTGAACCATTTGTCCTTGTTCATTAGTACTTGTGAGTCGTTGTATAAACAATTTATCCTTGTGAGTCCTTGTGTTAAGCAATTGTACTTGTTCATTAGTCCACGTGACTCGTTGTGTGAACCATTTGTCCTTGTTCATTAGTCCTTTTGACTCGTTATGAAAACCATTTATCCTTGTTCATTAGTCCTAGTGAGTCGTTGTGTTAAACAATTGTACTTGTTCATTAGTCCATGTGACTCGTTGTGTGAACCATTTGTCCTTGTTCATTAGTCCTTGTGACTCGTTGTGTAAACCATTTATCCTTGTTCATTAATCCTTGTAACTCGTTGTGTTAAAACAATTGTACTTGTTCATTAGTCTATGTGACTCGTTGTGTGAACCATTTGTCCTTGTTCATTAGTCCTTGTGACTCGTTGAGTTAAACAAATGTGTGTTCATTAGTCCATGTGACTAGTTGTGTGAACCATTTGTCCTTGTTCATTAGTACTTGTGAGTCGTTGTATAAACAATTTATCCTTGGTCATTAGTCCTTGTGAGTGGTTGTGTTAAGCAATTGTACTTGTTCATTAGTCACGAGACTCGTTGTGTAAACCATTTGTCCTTGTTCATTAGTCCTTTTGACTTGTTATGTAAACCATTTATCCTTGTTCATTAGTCCTAGTGAGTCATTGTGTTAAACAATTGTACTTGTTCATTAGTCCATGTGACTCGTTGTGTGAACCATTTGTCCTTGTTCATTAGTCCTTGTGACTCGTTGTACGAACCATTTGTCCTTGTTTATTAATAAATGTGACTTGTTGTGTGAACCATTTCTCCTTGTTCATTAGTCCTTGTGAGTCGTTGTGTTAAACAATTGTACTTGTTTATTAGTCACGTGACTCGTTGTGTAAACCATTTGTCCTTGTTCATTAGTCCTTTTGACTTGTTATGTAAACCATTTATCCTTGTTCATTAGTCCTAGTGAGTCATTGTGTTAAACAATTGTACTTGTTCATTAGTCCATGTGACTCGTTGTGTGAACCATTTGTCCTTGTTCATTAGTCCTTGTGACTCGTTGTGTAAACCATTTATCCTTGTTCATTAATCCTTATGACTTGTTGTGTTAAAACAATTGTACTTGTTCATTAGTCCATGTGACTCGTTGTGTTAAACAATTGTACTTGTTCATTAGTCCATGTGACTCGTTGTGTGAACCATTTGTCCTTGTTCATTAGTACTTGTGACTCATTGTATAAACAATTTATACTTGTTCATTAGTCCTTGTGAGTCATTGTGTTAAGCAATTGTACTTGTTCATTAGTCCATGTGACTCGTTGTATGAACCATTTGTCCTTGTTCGTTAGTCCTTGTGACTCGTTGTGCGAACCATTTGTCCTTGCTTATTAATAAATGTGACTCGTTGTGTGAACCATTTCTCCTTGTTCATTAGTCCTTGTGACTCATTGTGTTAAAACAATTGTACTTGTTCATTAGTCCATGTAACTCGTTGTGTTTAACCATTTGTCCTTGTTCATTAGTCCTTGTGAGTCGTTGTGTTAAACAATTGTACTTGTTCATTAGTCCATGTGACTCGTTGTGTGAATCATTTGTCTTTGTTCATTAGTCCTTGTGGCTCGTTATGTAAACCATTTATCCTTGTTCATTAGTCCTTGTGAGTCGTTGTGTTAAACAATTGTACTTGCTCATTAGTCCATGTGACTCGTTGTGTGAACCATTTTTCGTTGTTCATTAGCCCTTGTGATTCGTTGTGTGAACCATTTGTCCTTGTTTATATTAATGTGACTCGTTGTGTGAACCATTTGTCCTTGTTCATAAGTCCTTGTTACTCGTTGTGTTAAACAATTGTACTTGTTTATTAGTCCACGTGACTCGTTGTGTGAACCATTTGTCCTTGTTCATTAGTCCTTTTGACTCGTTATGTAAACCATTTATCCTTGTTCATTAGTCCGAGTGAGTCGTTGTGTTAAACAATTATACTTGTTCATTAGTCCACGTGACTCGTTGTGTGAACCATTTGTCCTTGTTCATTAGTCCTTGTGACTCGTTGTGTAAACCATTTATCCTTGTTCATTAATCCTTGTGACTCGTTGTGTTAAAACAATTGTACTTGTTCATTAGTCCATGTGACTCGTTGTGTGAACCATTTGTCCTTGTTCATTAGTCCTTGTGACTCGTTGTGTTAAACAAATGTGTGTTCATTAGTCCATGTGACTAGTTGTGTGAACCATTTGTCCTTGTTCATTAGTCCTTGTGACTCGTTGTGTAAACCATTTAACCTTGTTCATTAATCATTGTGACTCGTTGTGTTAAAACAATTGTACTTGTTCATTAGTCCATGTGACTCGTTGTGTTAAACAATTGTACTTGTTCATTAGTCCATGTGACTCGTTGTGTGAACCATTTGTCCTTGTTTATTAATAAATGTGACTTGTTGTGTGAACCATTTCTCCTTGTTCATTAGTCCTTGTGAGTCGTTGTGTTAAACAATTGTACTTGTTTATTAGTCACGTGACTCGTTGTGTAAACCGTTTGTCCTTGTTCATTAGCCCTTTTGACTTGTTATGTAAACCATTTATCCTTGTTCATTAGTCCTAGTGAGTCATTGTGTTAAACAATTGTACTTGTTCATTAGTCCATGTGACTCGTTGTGTGAACCATTTGTCCTTGTTCATTAGTCCTTGTGACTCGTTGTGTAAACCATTTATCCTTGTTCATTAATCCTTATGACTTGTTGTGTTAAAACAATTGTACTTGTTCATTAGTCCATGTGACTCGTTGTGTTAAACAATTGTACTTGTTCATTAGTCCATGTGACTCGTTGTGTGAACCATTTGTCCTTGTTCATTAGTACTTGTGACTCATTGTATAAACAATTTATACTTGTTCATTAGTCCTTGTGAGTCATTGTGTTAAGCAATTGTACTTGTTCATTAGTCCATGTGACTCGTTGTATGAACCATTTGTCCTTGTTCGTTAGTCCTTGTGACTCGTTGTGCGAACCATTTGTCCTTGCTTATTAATAAATGTGACTCGTTGTGTGAACCATTTCTCCTTGTTCATTAGTCCTTGTGACTCATTGTGTTAAAACAATTGTACTTGTTCATTAGTCCATGTAACTCGTTGTGTTTAACCATTTGTCCTTGTTCATTAGTCCTTGTGAGTCGTTGTGTTAAACAATTGTACTTGTTCATTAGTCCATGTGACTCGTTGTGTGAATCATTTGTCTTTGTTCATTAGTCCTTGTGGCTCGTTATGTAAACCATTTATCCTTGTTCATTAGTCCTTGTGAGTCGTTGTGTTAAACAATTGTACTTGCTCATTAGTCCATGTGACTCGTTGTGTGAACCATTTTTCGTTGTTCATTAGCCCTTGTGATTCGTTGTGTGAACCATTTGTCCTTGTTTATATTAATGTGACTCGTTGTGTGAACCATTTGTCCTTGTTCATAAGTCCTTGTTACTCGTTGTGTTAAACAATTGTACTTGTTTATTAGTCCACGTGACTCGTTGTGTGAACCATTTGTCCTTGTTCATTAGTCCTTTTGACTCGTTATGTAAACCATTTATCCTTGTTCATTAGTCCGAGTGAGTCGTTGTGTTAAACAATTATACTTGTTCATTAGTCCACGTGACTCGTTGTGTGAACCATTTGTCCTTGTTCATTAGTCCTTGTGACTCGTTGTGTAAACCATTTATCCTTGTTCATTAATCCTTGTGACTCGTTGTGTTAAAACAATTGTACTTGTTCATTAGTCCATGTGACTCGTTGTGTGAACCATTTGTCCTTGTTCATTAGTCCTTGTGACTCGTTGTGTTAAACAAATGTGTGTTCATTAGTCCATGTGACTAGTTGTGTGAACCATTTGTCCTTGTTCATTAGTCCTTGTGACTCGTTGTGTAAACCATTTAACCTTGTTCATTAATCATTGTGACTCGTTGTGTTAAAACAATTGTACTTGTTCATTAGTCCATGTGACTCGTTGTGTTAAACAATTGTACTTGTTCATTAGTCCATGTGACTCGTTGTGTGAACCATTTGTCCTTGTTTATTAATAAATGTGACTTGTTGTGTGAACCATTTCTCCTTGTTCATTAGTCCTTGTGAGTCGTTGTGTTAAACAATTGTACTTGTTTATTAGTCACGTGACTCGTTGTGTAAACCGTTTGTCCTTGTTCATTAGCCCTTTTGACTTGTTATGTAAACCATTTATCCTTGTTCATTAGTCCTAGTGAGTCATTGTGTTAAACAATTGTACTTGTTCATTAGTCCATGTGACTCGTTGTGTGAACCATTTGTCCTTGTTCATTAGTCCTTGTGACTCGTTGTGTAAACCATTTATCCTTGTTCATTAATCCTTATGACTTGTTGAGTTAAAACAATTGTACTTGTTCATTAGTCCATGTGACTCGTTGTGTTAAACAACTGTACTTACATTAGTCCATGTGACTCGTTGTGTGAACCATTTGTCCTTGTTCATTAGTACTTGTGACTCATTGTATAAACAATTTATACTTGTTCATTAGTCCTTGTGAGTCATTGTGTTAAGCAATTGTACTTATTCATTAGTCCATGTGACTCGTTGTATGAACCATTTGTCCTTGTTCGTTAGTCCTTGTGACTCGTTGTGCGAACCATTTGTCCTTGCTTATTAATAAATGTGACTCGTTGTGTGAACCATTTCTCCTTGTTCATTAGTCCTTGTGACTCATTGTGTTAAAACAATTGTACTTGTTCATTAGTCCATGTGACTCGTTGTGTTTAACCATTTGTCCTTGTTCATTAGTCCTTGTGAGTCGTTGTGTTAAACAATTGTACTTGTTCATTAGTCCATGTGACTCGTTGTGTGAATCATTTGTCTTTGTTCATTAGTCTTTGTGGCTCGTTATGTAAACCATTTATCCTTGTTCATTAGTCCTTTGAGTCGTTGTGTTAAACAATTGTACTTGTTCATTAGTCCATGTGACTCGTTGTGTGAACCATTTGTCCTTATTCATTAGTCCTTGTGACTCGTTGTGTAAACCATTTATCCTTGTTCATTAATCCTTGTGACTCTGTGTTAAAACAATTGTACTTGTTCATTAGTCCATGTGACTCGTTGTATGAAACAATTTTTCCTTGTTCGTTAGTCCTTGTGACTCGTTGTGCGAACCATTTGTCCTTGTTCATTAATCCTTGGGTTAAAACAATTGTACTTGCTCATTAGTCCATGTGACTCGTTGTGTGAACCATTTGTCGTTGTTCATTAGCCGTTGTGTGAACCATTTGTCCTTGTTCATTAGTCCTTGTGACTCGTTGTGTAAACCATTTATCCTTGTTCATTAATCCTTGTGACTCGTTGTGTTAAAACAATTGTACTTGTTCATTAGTCCATGTGACTCGTTGTGTGAACCATTTGTCCTTGTTCATTAGTCCTTGTGACTCGTTGTGTAAACCATTTATCCTTATGACATCGTTGTGTTAAAACAATTGTACTTGTTCATTAGTCCATGTGACTCGTTGTGTTAAACAATTGTACTTGTTCATTAGTCCATGTGACTCGTTGTGTGAACCATTTTTCCTTGTTCATTAGTACTTGTGACTCATTGTATAAACAATTTATACTTGTTCATTAGTCCTTGTGAGTCATTGTGTTAAGCAATTGTACTTGTTCATTAGTCCATGTGACTCGTTGTATGAACCATTTGTCCTTGTTCGTTAGTCCTTGTGACTCGTTGTGTAAACCATTTATCCTTGTTCATTAATCCTTGTGACTCGTTGTGTTAAAACAATTGTACTTGTTCATTAGTCCATGTGACTCGTTGTGTTAAACAATTGTACTTGTTCATTAGTCCATGTGACTCGTTGTGTGAACCATTTGTCCTTGTTTATTAATAAATGTGACTTGTTGTGTGAACCATTTCTCCTTGTTCATTAGTCCTTGTGAGTCGTTGTGTTAAACAATTGTACTTGTTTATTAGTCACGTGACTCGTTGTGTAAACCATTTGTCCTTGTTCATTAGTCCTTTTGACTTGTTATGTAAACCATTTATCCTTGTTCATTAGTCCTAGTGAGTCATTGTGTTAAATAATTGTACTTGTTCATTAGTCCATGTGACTCGTTGTGTGAACCATTTGTCCTTGTTCATTAGTCCTTGTGACTCGTTGTGTAAACCATTTATCCTTGTTCATTAATCCTTATGTGACTCAATCGGGTTCAAAACGCGGGGATGAAAACTCACGCCGATGATACGAGCCAATCGTGGAAAAGGGTTAGGTTGTGGGCCCTGACAAGGAACCCGACCGTGACCGTAATATCAATTAATGCATTCCAACCAAGACCTCGTTCGAGTCTCACCATCTAGGGATCACAAAGACGTAAGTATCCTAATTCTCCCTGGAGTCGCCAATCTGTGGACATGGCCCACCTCGGCAGTCCGGCTCGATCTGTGGACATACAACTGTTGAAAGCCACGATCGGGCGGGCAGAAAATGCTTTCAACCGGATCGCTTAGATCGGCTTCATTGCCTCTAAGGGTCTCAAACGATTAGAGATGTTCTGAGTCGCCACTAAGCATTTGTGGGATGCTTGGAACCCGTCAAATCCACTTTATACTCCTGGCCAAATCGAAGCACAAAGGCCGCTTTGACATAGGTACTAAAGATAAGGAAATCGTCCCTCTTTAGCATCCTATCTCTGAAT